>NW_004524682.1:9679423-9680100 GCF_000260255.1 Octodon degus | reverse complement strand
AAAAAAAAAGAATAAATTGGAGAATTTGAAAACACACTTAGGTTGGAATATGGTGGAACAAAACTATAGTCCACTGGCTGGCCAGGTATCTCGGTGGACGAAAGTACCTGCGTAGGCAGGTTCAGGAACCAGTTCAAAGCATGGCTCTGCCCCCAGGATGCTGTGAGACAGCAATTGAGACTAGGTGTTGTAGTGCCCACCTGTAATCCTAGCGCTGTTGGCTGAAAACAGGAGGATCACTAGTAGTCTGTTCTGTGTATTGAGACCCTGTAGACCCTGTAGACCCTGTAGACCCTGTACTAAAATACATTAAAAACAAATACAAAAAAAAAAAAAAACCTATAGTTAACCAATGAGATTACAAGCACCATTGCTCAGGTAAAAATGATTAATTCCAGGACCAAATGAGGTAATGAGTCGCTTAGCAAGCAAGCTTGAATATGGGACAGAGTCTCTTCCTGGTGGGGGTTGGGTTAGTGACTCTTTCTGAGCTTTTTCAAGGTGATTGATACCTATTTAGGTGTGGCTACATTTGTTTACTGTTGTCTAGACAACTGGCCCACAGAGGGAGTGTCTGCCTCTGCTAAAGTTGCCATGACACCTTGTCTTCCAGGTGTCTCCTTGAGGGACTGGTCCTGTCTGACTGCCTATATTTCTATCTAATTTAGCTGCCGAAA
>NW_004524682.1:9674431-9679323 GCF_000260255.1 Octodon degus | reverse complement strand
AAAAAAACCTACCTATGTCCATATCAATAATATGTGTAGAAATATTATGTAAAACCCAATGCTCAATCATGATAGAAATAGAGTTAAATTTAGGAATACAGTGAATCTTATTTGGTTTAATGAAGCTTTTAATTAAAACTTGCAAGTATGGAGCTACAGGCTTTCTAAGTTAGGAACATGACAATGATGACCTCCTTACCAGTTCTTTTCAACATTATACTGCAAGTCTTCAGTAATTAAGGGAGACACAAAAAAAGTCTATAAAACATAAACAGATTGAGACAGAAAAGTGAAACATTTTATTTAAAAATTGCATGAATATCTATGTACAAATTGAGGAAAATCACTTAACAAACTTAGTGGAAATAACTCTGAAATCCACCTAGTAACATTGCAGAGTATAAGGTTAATACATCTGCCAATTGCATTATATTTATCACCAATGATTAAGTGGAATTTGAAATTAAAAGTATAATATAATATAATTCATTGTAGCTATAATATAATTCATTATAATTATATAATTCATTATAACTATACTGTGATTCATTATAATTACATATTACAATTATAATAAAAATTTGAAATGGCATACTAACATGCAATAGAGAAATATAAATCTAACAATTTCAGTTTTTTAATGAATTACTTTATGAGAGAAACCCTGTTGAAAGAAATCAAAGTATTAACTAGAGAGCTATTTCAAGAACATGGATTGTAAGACATTGTCAGGATGTCAATTCTTTTCAAATGCAACTGTGGGTGCCCTAAAATTTTAATCAAAATTACAATCAATTTATTTTCTTAATAATGACCAATTAATCATGATGATGAATGAATCAACTCAATATTAATGAGCAAATTTGTAAACCTAAAACAACCATATCTCAAGATTTTCTATGAAGCTATAATAATCAATACAGTGTGATTTTGTCAATGAATAGAAACAGATCAGTGACCTATAATAGAGAATCCCAAAATATCCTCCCCTCCAAATATAATTGGCTGATTCTGGGCAAAGGAGAAAAAGCAATTAAATGGAGAAAAGATAATATTTTTAACAGATTTTGGTGAAACAACTGGATACCCTCATACTAAGAAGAATGGTACATGGTCACACTACACAGCTTGGACTCACAGTGATCCTTCTGTTTTCAGCCTCTCCAGTTGCCTGCATTATAGGCATGTGCCACCATGCCCAAGCTCAGCAGCTAGCTCAGCATGCCCAGGAGAGGGCTGGTGTGATATGTGGTGCCACACGTTGAACCTTGGTCCCTGGGACTGCCTGAGAAGGTGCTTAGTCCACTGATTCAAGGAAAATTTAAAATATTTTAATTTTGATGTCAAATTTGGAAGGGTCTCTTGGAATGATTATAATAAAGAATTTAAAATTTTATGTCATGATATGGTGTATCATATGTCTAAATTATGAGTGAAAATACAATGTTTACTTTTATAAATTACTCATTATTTTACTTATAAGCTTGCACACATTTTTCTACAGTTTTATTATCATAATTATTTGTATCATGCTTTATTCAGGTGTGCATGCGTATCTTCCAGCTTAAACAAAGATCTTTATATGCTACTGAACTTTCCCAATGAAATGCCACATACATTTAAACATCAAGTTAAAAACATTCAATGATGAGGGTAAATGTGATATTGGGTCATTATATGAAAAAATACATGTAATTTTATATATATTAAGCATCATAGAATGTTTCTGCACATTGTGATAAATTTAATAGATCTCAAGCTGACAATGAATTTTCAGTGAGCTTTTCTAGTGTGCACCTATGTATCATTGTGATTGTTGTGTCCGTTTGAGTAAAAAATGCCTTCTGGATCAGTTTAGTCCATCTGTCGGTGTGTTTTAATGATCATCTTCTTAAGAAAGGAAGCCCCGTTCAGGGAGTGCTACGGGATGGGTGGCACCAACCTGCAGGCTTGTAGCCCAGTTGAAATAAAAAGGAAAAGTAGCAGGAATTCTTGCTCTTGCTTCTTCTGAGGAGTCCTTCCGGTCTTTCCCGTCTTTCCCATTGCCTTTCGATGTCTCTCTCCTGGTTTATAGCAGAGGTTCTTCAGCTCCCAGTGTAGATCATTAGGCTTCTTGATAGGGACTAGAATGGGATTCTGCAGTGAGCTCCAGAGCTTCATCTTTTGACTAGATCCTCCAGCTTTCCAGAAGGAAGATGGTACTTTCACATTCTTCCACACCTGCATCTGCAAATGTCCGTGACAAACCCTTTATACATCGTAGATCCTGAGCTTAACTTTCCCTGAGATAGCTATGGAATGTTTAATGATAATATGATAAAGCTACAAGGCATAAATATGTATAATCTTTCTCTGACAAAAGCACCAGTCTTTACATGGGATGTTGAACTACAGCATGGATTTCTATAAAATGTTAATTTATCAACTATGTACAATTCATAGATTTAACTGGTCAAATACACTTCTCTTCTCAATTCAGAGACCATAATTTTCATCCAAGAAGCAACATGTTGTCTTTACGTAAGTTGCTTATAAAACAACCATGAAACATGCAGTTGTGGTTGTAATTTTTCTTCCCTAGAAGCCTTCAGTAAATAGTTGCCAACAAGGAAAATATTCAAAATAAACATTTAACTTTATTTTCATTTCAGTGCTTTCATTGAACATTTATTATAGAAGACAGACTGACATGTAATTTTTTATTAACTGATAATTACATAAATTGAAAGCATAAGGGTCATTTGCTGAATATCAGTAAAACAAACAGTGCAGTATTTGATGGTCAAATATAACACCCAGTTTATTTAAAAAGAAGTAAAGGAAGATGAATCCTTTTTTTCAGCATATAAGAATTTCCATGTAACTGAATTTTGCTTTGTCTTCAGTGCTTTTCTGCCTGCAATCCAGTAACCTATAAAAAGTAACTGATGCATAGAAATAGTCACTCATATCAAGAGGCTATTTAGTTAAAAAAAAAACTATGTATAGCCAGATAGACAGACAGATAGATAGATAGATAGATAGATAGATAGATAGATAGATAGAGCTAGATAGCTTGCCAGATAGATAAATTGTGAAAGATGCTCAACAAAATTACACTTCACATTATGGAGGGAAAAGCACAAATTGCTTCATATATTTTACAGTAACATTACCCACAACAATAGAAACTTTTATGATGTTTGTTCTCATAGAAAGAGTATTTATTTATTTTACTTTTAAGATGATATATTTTGGTATATTAACCACATTTAATATAATGTTTTTCCAGGGGAAAATCAGGCTATAGCATAATTTATCAAATTATATTTACTGAGCACAAGTCAAAAAATAAAAATAAAAGTTTATCTTATACCAGAGGATGTATAAATGGAAACAATGAAATATTTTATTTGAAAGTGATAAAAATCATGTTTAGAAATTTTACCTGCACTGGGTTCTCTAGAATAACATTCTTACTAAACTAACTGTATGACATTTATATTAGGAAAAATGGTCTAGAGCTGAGCTACTGTTTGTTCAGTAGATTGTAGGTGGAAATTATGGATATGTCTCCTAGATAACCTGCATTTCTCCTAGACAGGGAGCAGCATTTCTACCTGGAAGTTGTTTTTCCTTCTGCTACCAGATGGGAGGGACACTTATGTGCAAACTATTAGATCAAGGGGTGAGTGATGGTTGGAAATTATGAAAACCAGCCTACGGCGTAGAATCAGTCCCTCTCTGCCAGCTGTAGGCAGCCAGAACCCAGCAGACCCTTGACAAAGGAAAAAAGAAAATAAACATAGATTTCAAGTCCTGACTCTATTATTGTTTCTTACATAACATAATTTTTCAACAAGTTAACTGATACATGTGAATAGAACAAATGTATGTATGTATTCCCTGGGATGAGGATATACATTTTGTGTAAATATTTCATTGTTGAATTATTTATAGAATTTATGGAAACTCAATGTAAACTGAGTTCTTAAGACAAAAGAATTATAAAGCTGGGTTCCAAGGTGTCCTATAAAGACTTCAAGAATATTCTATAAAAATAAAGTATTTATGAGCTGAGCATACTCTGCAAGTGTATCAAAAGGGAAAGGGAAGTTTATGCTCCCTAAATTAACTGCTGATATTAGCTCTTTACACATATGAGATTTAACTTTTCTTTCCATAAAAAATGACACTGATATTCTTCTTGCATGTTTTGAAACAGATATCCTGTAGAAACTTGATATAGATGGTCATAAATTTATTTCACTAATGCATCATTTAACCATCTTCAAATAGAAGAATGATACTATCAACATTTACTTATCTAATAAAATATTACAAATGTGTAATTATTATTGCACAACTAATTTCTAATTTTCAAAGTTTTTTTTTATAATCCTATCAAATCTTTACTATTCTAGCTTTATCTCTAAACTTCACTTCATCATACTTTTATTTTATTTAGCTATTTATTTATTTTCATTTGTGGACTTGGTATAGGGACTCACTATGCATCTTGAACTCACAGTGATCCTCCTCTTTTCAGCCTTCCCAGCCCTAGGATTACAGGCCTGAGCCACCATGCCCAGACTTGGCTTCTGGCTCAGCACTTCCCCAGGGCAGGGCCAGCACCACATGCAGTACCAGGTATTGAACCCTGGTCTCGCCACTAGAAAAGGCAGGCACTTAGTTGGCTGAGAAATCTTGCTGGCCCACTCCATCATACTTTTAAAACTTGATATTCAGCATCTTTCACAAATAAACATCTATGCTTTCAAAGGTTTACTAGTTTATTGGCTAGGTCTAATTAACCTGCTCTTATTTGTTTTTCTATTATTTCTTCTTAAATCACCAAAGTAAAAGTCAATATTTTACTTCATTTATGCATACCAGTTCTCTCTCTCTAAATA
>NW_004524682.1:9659125-9668573 GCF_000260255.1 Octodon degus | reverse complement strand
GATTTGATTTGAAACTGTCTCATTGCTATCTGTTTATCAATAATACTTTGAAAAAAATTAAAAAAAAGAACAGAATGATGGAATAATAACATGTTTATAGCTTTCAAATCAAATAAAAATTTGAACTTTTTCTGTATGAAGCCCGCATATGTAAGCAAGGGTTAAGGTTTAGTAAAATGTAGGCTTACCTCCAAAGATATTACACATATTCTTCTCAATCATTACTCAGTGTTCCTAAAACAACTATGGGAACTCCCTATTAAAATTTTCTGATGTCCAAAGTCCCTGTTGTATAATTAAAACAAAAAAAGAGCAAAATAAGTCCAATTTTTTTGAAACTTTTGTGTTTCATCCATAGCTTTGGAGAAAAGGTAAGAATACCAAATTTTGCTTGAATCTGATCAATTGATACCTCGCTAGCACTGGGAGAAGCGTCAGAAGATACTTTTGAGATATGCATTTCCTCTCTATAAACTACCCCAATAACTTCCTCAGGACTGTGAATCAGATCTAAATTTTGGGGAAAGAATAATGATGTATTTAAATGACCTACACTTTAGTCCTCAATTCCAAAAAATCTATGTGAAGAATTTGATAAATGTGCAAACCTCTATGGGCACATAAAGTAAAAACTTTTCTAGGCACTCTCAATACAATTCTTACATTTATAGTCCCTGGGAAGACGTGATATTCTTGTTCACACGTGGATTTATATTTCCTTGGGTTATGTATTTCCTAGTTTTAGCTGAAAACAGAGAAAACTGTTCATGTCACATTTTTCTCACCAGACACAGCTCAGGATTACTAAAAATCTTATAAGTCATCTTGTTTTTGAAAGATTTACAGCTAGATTTTCTGGCCAGATAAGTTGGATAAGTTAGCTTCAGATCTGTATCTGAAATGAACTCTCTCACTATTTGAGGTTTATCACGGGTGATACCATCAAGAAGTAACACACAGCTTACTTTCATTGGCGTGAAAGGGCATTGGCAGACTGCCTAAAAAGAAAATACCTGCAATTCAGAGAATTAGGATGAGTTCTTTAAAGCCTACAAACCTTTTAAAAGTTTCTACTGACTCAGGGTCATTTAACTCTTCTTTGCTTTTGTTTCCTTTGAACTTCCCATATAAGAATTTGAACAGAAAAATAATACATGAAAACCAAGGTTCCTGATTGTTTCTTTCCACTTCCATTTGAGAATAACACTCTTATCATTTTACTAAATACCCATAACCTTGCAAGTGAAGAGGTTGATTTGGAAGGCTAGACAGTTTTTCTTCCCAATGAATTATTTTTATTTGTTGTTTCTAAATTGGCTAGCATCCAGTGTCCTTGTTGGCTTTCTGAAAGTAACTCTTATTTTGCTTTTGTGTTCTGAAGGATACATTCATAGTGATTTGCACTGAAATGCATATTTTCATTTTTTATCTTTAATTTTTCTTGGAATTAACATTTAAAATTAAATAGAAATTTCACAAATCAACAGTTGCTTGGGTTTTATTCTGCTCCACAGCATCTTCTCACTCTTATCCCTTTACTACATGACGGAATAGGAAATATTAAGAAAATCTGGAAAGCCGTTCTTTGAGATAGAAACCTTATGTGGAGAAAATAAAACTATCTTGTAGGTTTTTACTTCTCTGAATTAATGGACTATTAGACATCTTCTTTCTTCCTAACACCTCTTACCTATGTGTACTATGCCGACAGACTGCTTGCATGCCCACTGGTTGGACTTAAACGACTTAATATTTTCATCCCTCCACTTCCTCGTGTAAAATTGGAAATAATTAGTAACTGGAAGTACATGATCAACAAAAGATGAAAATATGATGTAATACAATGTAAGCATACATAGGAATGGCCTGTGTCCTACTAGAATTTGTACAGTGCATCTGTCAGTTTTCCTATCATTGAAACAAAATATCTGGCAAGAAGCATTTAAGGTAGAGGAGGCTTAATTTAGCTTATGGTTTTGAACAATTTAGCCCCTGGCCATCTTGCTATGAGCAGAAACCTCATGCCCTAAGTAGTAGAGGAGAGCTGCTTTCTTTAATATGATCAGAAAGGGGAGCATGGAGACTGCGCTGGAGCAGAATGGAAGAAGAGCTATAGGCCACAACCAAGGCCACACCTGCAACCTACACAGACACTCCCAGAAGTGTACTTTACTAACCTGCTGGTATTTCTTAACCTAATTAAATTAGTATGTCAAAATTAATCATCATGATCCATCCCTTGTCAACTTTATACTGAATACATCCCAATAAACTACAGAGAATGACAGAAAATAAAGACAGCAACAATTTCATAATTATACAAATATAATGCAACTATCCTTGTGCAACTAGAAGTGCAGCTGAGTGCCCCCAAAATCTCAATTATACCAGCATGTCATCAAAACTTTTTCTCAGACTGAAGTCAAATTCCTACTATGATGATCTGTAAAAAAATCAAAAAGCAAGTTAAACAGTCCCACAATAATGACACATATTAAATGCTTTCATTCTTAAAGGGAAGAAGAAAGGGCTAGAAGAACATTGTCTTAGTTACTCTTCTCTCATTGCTGGGAGAAATACTTGATGCCAAAAATAAAAGAAGGATATGTTTATTTAGTCAGGGTTAGGCTGACTAAGTATTATTGGGGTATTATTTAACTTGCTTTCTGATTTTTTTTACAGATCATCACAGTAGGAATTTGGCTTCAGGCTGAGAAAAAATTTTGATGAGATGCTGGCATAGTTGAGATTTTGGGGGGCACATTTAGTGGAGGTTTCAGTCCATACTCGGCTGACTCCAAGGCAGACTAGCACATGGCAGAAGGTAGGACTTCATGGCAGCCACAAAGAGCAGAGAGCAAAAGGGAGTAGAAGCAACAGCGCCTACAGAAAGCAAGTCTGTCTCCCTTAAATTGCACTCATGGTATCCACCCCGGACTGGGGGAAGTACTCACACCCATAATCCCAGCAGCACTCAAGTCCATTATCCCAATGGATCTTCAGTTAATCACAAACTCTAGGAGTCTTTCCCATGATTCTAAATTCTTAAAGTCCTCGCGCAGTGTCCAGGATACATGATGATGTGATGTGAGAGCCAAAGGGTTTGAACAGCCCTGCCTCTAAGGTTTTGCCACTTAAATGCTGTCCAACATCTCCCTTGGGCCAACTCCATTCTTGGGCTTTGGCTTTGCTCAGCAGTCTATATTCCCTGGCATCCCTGGCCTCCTGTGGTCTCCACTGCATCCTTGAGTTCTTCCAACAACTTTATGTATTACTCTTTCGGGGTCCTCACTTGACCTTTCAGGCTTTCCGTAGAAATTGGAGCGCAAGCCTTCCTTGCCCCACAGTTTATGCATCTACCTGTCAGTAAAACCTGTGTTAAGTGGGCAACATCAAGATCAGCTCCCAAGATGTTGGCACAGAGAAATATATCACAGGGAACCATTTTTCTAAGAGGCCCTCCTCTAGTTCTAAGAGGACAGAGATTTTTTTTTTGAAATAAAAAGTTTATATTTCTATACCCATGAGCCTGCCATGAGTGGATCCTACTGATTCCAGTAAGATCCTCAAATCCTCTTTCTCCTTGATCTTTTACTAAGTATTTGATTTTTTAATAGAGTTAGTCTCTAGCATCTACAACTGTAATGGCTTCACCTTATACATCATCTAATCTGGATCAAAATCTAAGTTTTTCAATGTTCTTTACGCTTCCTTTTACATTGGATTCTCATAAATATAGCTAAAAGTAGCCACCAATACTTTCAACACATCCTCATTGTAGTCTGTTTTGAAATTTCCTCCACCAGGTAAATTAGTCTACCATTTTTAATTTTGTTCTCCGACAATATCTCAGGAGACAGGCAAAATTTAGGTAAATTTTCTGATGAAGTGTAACACAAGTGGCCTTCATGTCAAATAAATACCAATTCAGTCTTTGTTTTCACCTGAAACCTACTGAGCCTGGTTCTTCCTTTGTACATTCCTATCAATATTCTTGGCTTCATAATTCTGACAAAAATTACTATAAAGCTTTGCTTCCTACTTTCAAGCACTTCTCTGCCCCACATTTCCAAATCTTTTAAATTCTCCAGAAAACTAGTTCCTAAATCTTCTAAAACAAATAGTTTAGTAGATTCACAGCAATAACCCATATTCACAGGTATAATTTTTCTATAATAGTTTTCCCAACGCTGATATACAATACCCAACATCCACAATTTAAAGGAAAAGTTTAATTTGTCTCAGTAGTTTTAATCCAAAGTCAGCTGGCTCCAGGGAATTCATGGCACAAGTAAAATAAGAATGCTGTTCAGGGCACAGTGGCTGGGAGGCAGAGCTGAGGCAGAGCACCAGAGAGGAAAAGTCAAGGCCTTCATGACTCACACAGGCCCATCAGGAGACTGTCATTTTGACCTGCCAGGCATTTCTCGATCAACTGATCTTTGACAAATCAGTGTTAACTCCCACATGGTGTAATGTCATTACTTTCTTGTATAACAATAAATAACAGCACACAGAGATTTAGCATCAGATGTGGATAAAGGGGAATAAAGAAGTGAGTTGGAGATCTGCAGTTTGAGTTCTGATCTTTTATTTGTTTTAAGATAAGGTATCACTGTGAGGCTTAGGCTGACTTTAAACTCACTATGTAGCTCAGGCTGGCCTTGAAAACACAGATACTCCTGCCTTGGCCTCCCTAGTACAGAAATTACAAGGCCTCCCTGTTATGCCTAGCCCTGGTCTTTTTTTTTTTTTTTTTTTTTTCTTTTAATCATCACTTGTGTTATTTTTTCTTTTTTGTAAAATATAACATTTTTCTTCATAGACTTTTGAACTTCAGTTTGGCTTGACCAACCCGGAATTTTTATGATTACAAATAGTCACCAACCCCATCTTTTCAAGAGAGCTTTGCATTTAGATTCTGGAAAACATAGTAATTGTACTGGATTCACAATGGTTAAAAAAAAAAAAAAAAAGGTAAACAATGTGCCTAGATACAGGAAAATGAGGAATGTATTTTTTTAAAGGAAGGTAAAAGAGAGAACACTCTCTCTAAATCGTAACTCATGCCTGGGTTTGGTGAGAGCAAGGAGACTGAGTGAACTCAAATTATATCTTACCAAATTTTATCTGTATCGTCACATTGCACATGATGTATTTCTAATAGATTTCATTGAGGAAATGTATTTAGCAAGTGTCAGGGACAAATTGCCTAATAATAGTTTTTATAATATTCAATAAAAATAAATGAATTTACAAAAAGTTAGTAAACCCTAGATATTCCAATTCTATGAGGAATGACAAATCATAATCAATATGCATCTTTACACTATTGAAAAAGGGAAAAGTTCAATGCCCTTCTTATTTCAAACTTCAAATATGTGTACATGTTACAGATTGACAATAAGCACCGGACATCTGTAACTCTTGACTTAGGAAAAGATACAGGTTCTCAGAAATGGAAGAACAATGTGGTCTCTCTAGTTTGCTATGCTTCCTTTATGGATGAGGAAAATAAACTTTGAGAGATAGTTTTTTCAGATAATATTTTACAATAAATAAATCTCTCACTTTTAGGAGCATTTCTTTAAAATTTTCACATCTCATGAATGATTATACACAGAACGGAAAGCTTTTTTTTTTAGAACAAACCAAAAAAACAAGGGAAATGCATTAGAAATTTTCAAATACAATATTTTTTGTGACTTGTGAAGACTATTACTGCCATCTTGTGTCTTTAGAACTATTTACCAAAAAAATTACAGACATTTGCTTTTACTACTAACATGATTTATTGGCCAAAATATATTCTATACCACACATGACCACCCATTTCTGATATTGTCAAGGTGATTTAAAAATATGTGCGACTTCAAACTTAAGATGATGTGTTCCATATGGAAAAGTCAGAAGAGATTGAAAGCAGAGTACAATAGAACCAGAGAATATGTTTCTTGTTTGTTCCCTTTAAATAATTCCCATGACTTGATTATATATAGTAATTTAGAGGGCAATGCATGAGCAAGATAGAAATATGACTACTCTTTGCATTTATTAACATAGCACAAATATCGTTATTTAATCAATTCGTATAGCTTCATTAAACAACTTGGGTTTTGGTGAAATATGGATGGCTGATGCATTGGTCAGAGGTAAGAGTCATTCTAAACCATTTTTTGAAGATAAAATTTCTATTCATTGCAAAATTTAGAAAAATTTGAAATTTTACAATCACACAATATGGAGACTTACCATAATTATAGCATTTTATGTAATTTTCCTGATGAACAATATTTTTCATAAAATGTGATTAAATTTCTCAAAAGTTGGCTATTTTCAGATATAAATAAATTTGCTTTTAAAGCAGACAAAAAATAACGTTTTATACTATGCATTTAGTATCTTTAAAAGTTTATAAAAATGTACTATAAACAAATACTTCTATGTATTGCTGAATATTTATTGTTTACCAGTGCTCTTAGAACAATCGAGTTAGAAGAGCAACATTATGATGCTTCTGATTATTAAGAAGCTAAAACTCTGTAAAGTAGAAAATGTTCAAGGTCAAATACTTAGTAGCTAGAAAAGTATCTCAGCTGAAGTGTTCTGATGCCAAGTTCATCTGTCTTACAACATCAAAGCTCTCTCCCCTCAAGTTAAGTATAATCTATTCCTTACTAAGAAATACAATTTGCAAAATCAATGATGTATGTGCATGTTTTATAAAGAAAACTATTTTTATGTATTTTCAGCAAGATAAATAGTTTACTGTACTAGACAAAGCAATCTATGTACTTTTCTGAAATACTTTGGGATCCTCCATATTTTATTCAACAATTTATTTGACAATCCATGTTATTATATTTTTCTGAGCACAGTCAATGACTGTGTTAATGAATTTGGATCTAAGTCAGGAACTGTGTGCTGTTTATGACATACAAAATTAAAATGAATTAAAGTAATGACACTGGGCCAGCAAGATAGCTCATGTGCACACTGAGCTGGCCACAAGTCCAGGTGTGGTGGTGCATACCCGTAATCCCAGTACTGGGGAGGCTGAAAGTAGGAGGTTCACTACAAGTCTGACCTGTGTAATGAGACCTTGTACCAAATGCATAAAAAAATTAAATTAAAGTAATGACACTTCCCAACATTTTGAGTTCTTTACAAATTACAGAATAAGTGAGTTGCTGGTTATGCATTTCTATTCAAAAAAGTTTCTAAGGCATAAAATAGGAGTTAATATTAACCATAATTTAAGTTTCACAAATAGCTCTTGCATGCATTATTCTACTTGCTTCTCCAATCTTAGAAGGCAAGTGCTATCATTGACATTTTCTGAGGAAACTGGGCCTCAGAGAGTTGAAATTACTTTGATAAGCTCACACAGCTGGTAATTGATAGAATTGGGCCCCAAATAGTGAATGTAAGCCTTAAATTGTCACAAAAATGTTACCATTCTATTATGCTACTAGTTTTTCTTAGACATCTGTGTAAGAAGTTTGCTTATCTTGCTAGGTACTTGGGTACCATTGCTCAAAATGGAAGCTTGTCTCATCTCACATAGTTATATTACTTAAGTGATGAATTTTCAACAGTTTAGCTATAGCTTGATTAAATAATCTAGAGGATGTCAAGGAAAGCTTTATGGTAGTTGGCTTTTCATTGCCGATAATTTCTTGTTCAATGACCTCATGATATTGTTGTCTCTAGCGTGCATGCACATGCCTGTGTGCTCCTGTGTACACCTATTTTTTTTTTTACTTTTTACCATAAATCAGTTCAAGTATATACAAATTAAACTGATACTAAAATGGACCTGTATGCATCTATTGACTATCCTCAACAATCATGAATATTTGCACATTTTGCATCATTGATATCTACACTCCAATTTATCACTGAAAGAGAATTATGAGGATGGTAGCTATGGTGATGATAATTTTGTCATAGCAGTGCAAAACTACCTGACAACGCACCTAGCATCTTTTGGACCAGCAAGAGTAATGGTAAGTGTAGCTTACAAGAAAGTACTTAACATAGATGTGTGGTTGATTTTAATTCTCACACTCCCTTATAAGAACCTACTGTCTTTAGATACCGCTTTGTTTCTTCAATATGTACTTCAAAGAAGAATGATTTATGCCCCTTCCTATAACAATTTTAGAGAATATAGAAGGTTTCTCTGTTCTTTCTTCAACTCATAATTATGGACTATCCTCTGTAAATGAGAAATAAGTAAATATTGTAATTTTCACAACTTTCTTCTGTTAATTGTCCTTACTCCTTTCTTCTAATAAGGCTAGACATTACACTTTCCTCAGTAGTAGTGTGTGAAAAGATATGGCACATACAGCTAGATATCAACCTATTTTTTTGCTTACCGTACAAAAATTACATAAATTTCCCCAGGAAAATAAATTCTTCTTTCACCAAAATACCCGGAATATATCTTTTTAGTTGTTTAAAGAGTACTAACTAAAATTAAAACAGAAAACATTAAAAGTGACACAGAATTTTACTTAACAAAGTAATATGAACTTCACAGTATTTATTGTAATACATAGCTTTGTCTTCCAACAAGTTATTCATATTACTAGACATACACATATAAAATTAGCAAAAAAAGAAAAAGAAAGAAATGTATAAGAAGTTAAGAAGATAAAAGTACAAACAGTTGATAAAAGGATGCAAAACAAATTAAAGCATTAACTGCTTCTTTCTATAAATCAGCAGAAATGTACACTATATGTGCAAAACATCCTCCTTACATACATAGATATCTCTTTCAACCACACCCAGTCCTGTCCTTCTCTTCAACTCAGCAAATCTTTCCTTTTGGATAAGTTCATTCCTTTTTATCAGTGGATAATGTACCTTTTAGATTCCATTTATCTCTTTCAGGTTCTCATACTAAGGAGAAAATACAATGTTTCACATGCAGGTCTGATTTATTGCACTTGAGTACGTTCTCTAGTTCCATATACTTAGCGACAAAATACTCAAATTTATCCAGTTTTACAGCTGAATCACGTAAAAATACCATTTTTCTTATATATTCTTCAGTTGATGGACATCTGCGTTGCTTACAGAATTTAGCTATGACAAATTGTGCTGCTATAAACATGGGTAGACATATATCACTGTGGTATGAGGTTTTAAGTTAATCTGGAAAAGTACACAGGAAGTGAATAGCTGGCTTGAATGGAATCTCCAGTCCTAGTGTTTTAAGGAATCTCCACACTAATTTCCACAGTGGTTTTAATAGTCTTCACTCTCAACAACAGAGAAGAAAGTTTCCTTTTTCTCCATAGCCTGTCCAGCATGTGTTATTGGCTGACTTCTTGATGGTAGCCATTCCTTCTGGGGTGAAATGGATCTCAGTGATGTATTAATTTGCATTTCCAGAATGACCAATGATGTTGAGTATTTCTTCATATATTTACTT
>NW_004524682.1:9657992-9659025 GCF_000260255.1 Octodon degus | reverse complement strand
AAAGTATTAACTATTGATACTCAATATTCTTTTTGTATAATGGAGCTGTAAAAGATCTGAGAGTTTTGTTGCATTTACCTTCATGAATCATTTAAAATGGCATAGTTAGAGACTAGGCACAGTGGTGCATGCCTATAATCCAAGCACTTTGGGAGGCTGAAAAAAGGAGAATCAATAGGAGTCCAACCTATGTAGTGAGACCCTATAGACACTGTACTAAATACATTAAATAAATAAATAAATAAATAAATAAATAAATAAATAAATGGCATAGCATGTTATAAATACAGCTTAATCACCAAGGTGTTCTTATTTGAGGAAACTGCAGAAAAATGTGTAAGTCATTGAAAGAACCTAATTTTACACTTAAAAGACACATAAATAATTTAGTCTAAATCCCCATTTTTACACATGGCTAATCTAAGAGTTATAAAGACATTAATTTTTTGCTTGAAACTTATCAAGAATAGAATGGTGGAGTCCTAGCCCAGGTCCGGTGAGTGTGCGGAGAGCTTCCTGCTATCCTGCGCCGGCGGGACCAGTCCCAGCCCAGGCGCAGAGTGGGCAGGACCCTCTCCCAGCTCCTTGGGCCGCCGCCCATCACTCCACAGTGCCTCCCCCACCCCGCCCGCCGAGTAGGATTTTCTGCCAAGTTCCGGGAGCCCCCAGACCCAGTCCTAGCTCAGGTCTGGTGAGTGTGCGGAGGGCTTCCTGCTACCCTGCGCCAGCGGGATCAGTCCCAGCCCAGGCACAGAGTGGGCTGGACACTCTCCCACCCCCTTCGGCTGCCGCCCACCACTCCCCAGTGCCTCCCCCACCCCACCCACCAAGTAGGAATTTTTGCCCCATCCCGGAGGCCCCAGACCCAGTCCTAGCCCAGGTGCGGTGAGTGTGTGCGGAAAGCTTCCTCTTCCTCCTATTTCTCTCTTGCCCCCTCCAGGTACAGCTCAGGCCTGGCATACACACCTGAGGTGTAATCCTGCAGCTGCAATCCCTGCAGGGGAGAGTGTAGAGAATAGATCCAACCAGCTAG
>NW_004524682.1:9623825-9655797 GCF_000260255.1 Octodon degus | reverse complement strand
CCTTTGAATTTTTTGGGGGGACTGGTTTTTTTAATTCTTCATATGTTCTAGATAGAAGGCCTTTGCTAGATGGAAAGTCAGTTATAATTCTCTCACAGTCTATGGATTTTCTTTTAACTCTGTTGGAGATTTACTTTGTGGTACAGAAAGTTTTCAACAATATGAGATCCCAGTTGTTGATTCTTTGAAGTATTTCCCATGCAATTTTTTTTGTTTTCATGAACTCTTGACCTAACCCTATGTCTGTAAGACTTCTACCTACATTTTCCTCCTGAAGATTTTGTTTTTCTATTTTAATATTTAAATCTTTGACCATTTTGACTATAGCTTTGTGCATGGTGATAGGCATGGGTCAGTTTTAACCTTCAGGATGTGGGAAGCCAGTTGTTTCAGCACTATTTGTTAAAAAGGTTATCTTTCTTCCACTGAGGATTTTTGCTCCCTTTATCAAAGATAAGGTGGATGAGCGTGTTTGAAACTGTGCATCTTTGAATCTATTCCATGGATCTGTAGATCTGTCTCTATGCCAGTAGCATGTTTATTTTACCATAATAGCTTTATAGTATAATTTCATTTCAATGATTGTTATGTCTGTCTTTACTTTGTTTTCCAGGAATGCTTTTGATATACTAGATCTCTTCTTGTCCCAAACAAATTGAAGGATAGTTTTCTGTAGCTCTGTGAGGTATAGTAATGTAATTTTAATTGGAACTGTGTTGAATCTGTGTAACAATTTTCGTAGTATGGCAAAACATTTTCACAATGTTGGTTCTTCCTATCCAGGAGCATGGACTATTTTTCCATTTTCTCAAATTCTCTTCAATCATTTATCTTAGAGTAACATAATTTTCACTGTATCAATCCTTTACATCCTTTGTGAGATTAATTTCAAAGTATTTCATGTTTTTATGTTATCACATGGTTTCCATAATTTCTTTCAGTGTGTTCATACTTTGTGTATAAAAGTGATACCAATTTTGGGGTGTTGACTTTGTATGCTGCTATTTTGCTAAACTTGATGGTTAAATCTATGATACTCTTTGTGGTCTTTTTTGTGGTCTTCTGTGTAGAATATTATGTCATCTATAAATAATGATAACCACTTCTTTTCTAATCCTCATTCCTTTTATTTTTCTCTCTTCTAATTTCTCTGGCTAATGTTTCCAGAAGTATACTGAACAGGAGTGGAGATGGTGAGCATCTTGTCTTATTCCTGATTTTAAATTGAAAGTCTTCAGCTTTTGCCCATTTAGTATGATGTTAGCTCTGGGTTTTTCATAGATTGTTTTAATAAGGATAAGACATAGATCATCTTTTAATTCTCTGTAGGGTTTTTACCATGAATGAGTGTTGGACTTTGTCAAGAGCATTTTGTTCTTGGTTCTATTGATGTGCTGTATTACATTTATAAATTTGTATATGTCATGAAATCCCTGTATTCATGGAAAGAATCCAACTAGTTATGATGAATAATTATCTTGATAACTTGCTGAATTCTCTTTGCTAGTATTTTCTTGATTTTTGAATCAATATTTATTAGACAGATTTGACTGTGTTTCTCTTTTTTAGTTGGATCTTTCTCTGGTTTGGGAATCAGCATAATATTTGCCTCCAGGAATGAGTTGGAGGGAATTTCTTCCCTTTCGATTTCATTGAAGAGTTTGAGAAAAGTTGGCATTAAATCTTCTCTAAAGCTTTTATAAAATTCTGCTGTGAATCCATCAGAACCTGATGTTTCTTTGTCAGTAGCTTTTTTTATTTTATTAGATTTCCAATTTTGTTTCTCATTATTGGGTTATTCAGAATTTGTATATCTTCTTGACTCAGCTTTGGCATTACAAATATATCTAGGAAACTCTTCATTTGGTTTGTTTTTCCATCATTCCAAGATTTTGAAAGCAGGTATTAATGATCTTCTGAAATTCTCTAAGTTCTACAGTGATTTCACCTTTTTCATTCTTTATTACATAAATTTTGGGGTTTTTTTTTCCACTTTTTAATTAGGTTGGCTAGTGGTTTTACTATTTTTATTTATTCTTTCAAAGATCAACTCTTTGATTCATTTATTCTTTGTATTATTTTCTCCATCTCCAATGCATTAATTTCTGCTCCAATCTTTATAATTTCTCACCTTACTTGGGCTTTGAGCTTGACTTGCTTGTCTTTTCTAGGAGCTTGACATGCAGCATAAGATCATTTATTGGGGCTTGTTCTATATTCCAAATGGACAAATTTATTGCTAAAAATTTTCCTCGTAATACAGATTTCATTGCAGCGTACAGGTTACAATAATTTGTAGCTGCAGTTTTGATTGACAGTAAAGATTTTTTAATTTCTTCTTTAATTTCATCTTTAACCCACTCTTTGCATAGGAAGTTGCTATTCAGTTTCCAAGTGTTTATGGTGTTTATGTAGTTTAATTAGTCAGCAATTTCGTTTTATTGCATGGTGATAGAGAGTATGCATGGAATAATTTCAATTGCTTTGCACTTACTTAAGAGTGCTCTGTGTGCTACTCTATGGTCTGTATTGGGATATGCCATGTATGCAGGTGAAAATAGTGTGCATTCTGTGTTGCTGGGTGAAACACTCTCTAAATGCCCATGAATTCAATTTCTTCACAACTTTGGTTTAGTTCTGTTATTTCTTCGGTGATTTTTTTTTTTTTTTTGGCCTAGTTAATCTATATCTTTGTGACAGTTGTATGTTAAAGTCCTCTACTACTATTGTATTATTGCTCAATTGATTTTTCATGTCTGTTAAAATTTGTCTTATATAGGAAGATGCTCCTATATTAGGTGCATGTATATTTATAATTATTATGTCTTCCTTTTGAAGTTTTCCCTTAACAAATATGTAGTGACCTTGCTTATCTCTTTGGATGATTTTTGGTTTGAAGTTGATATTGTCAGCAACCAGGACAGCTATTCCTGCTTTTCTTCTAATTTCCTGTGGCATGGAGGGTTGTTTTCCATCATTTGACTTTTAGTCAGTAAATTTCCTGTTGAGTTAAATGTGTTTCTTTTACTTATTTATTTATTTATTTATTTATTTATCTGTTTATTTTGTGGAACCAGAGATTGAACTCAGGCCCTTGTACTTGCCAGGCAAGTGCTTATTCTACTGAGCCATCTCGCCAACCCCAAATGGGTTTCTTGAACGTAACATATTGTTTGATTTTGTTTCTTAACGCACTCTTCTAGTTTGTTTCTTTTGATTCATGAATTTAGGCCATTTGCATTGATGCCTATAACGGATGTGTATTGTCTTATCTTTGTTACGTTATTTTCCTACTACATCTTCTGTACATTTTCCCTCTTTTTACTTACTTTGTCTGCTTGGTGGTTCCTTCCTGTTGTTCTTGAAGCTGTAATTACTTCTGACTCTTTCTAGAGTATGTGTCAGTACTCTTTGGAGGGTTGGTTAGGTTGTCATGAATTTCTTCAATTATTCCTTGTCATGGAAGGATGTTATTTTGCCATTGAATTTGGTAGATAACTTTGCAGGGTACATCAATCTGGGTTGGAAGTTATTTTCTTTCAGAACCTGAAATACTTCACTCCAACCTCATCTTGATTCAATGGCTTGTGTTGAGAAATCTGCTGAGATTCTGATGGGCTTTCCATTGGAGGTGATCTCTTTCTTTTCTCTAGCAACTTCTAATATTCTATTCTTTTGCTAAATTTCTGAAATCTTGATTATTGTGTGTCTAGGTGTAGATTTATTTTGATTATGGATGTATGGAATTCTGTATGCCTCACTTATTTGTAAATCAGTTTCTTTTTTCATGTTTGGAAAATTGTCTGCTAGGACTTCCACAAAGTTTTTTGTATCATTTGTGCTGTCTCCCACTGCTTCATTGACATGTATTATTCTCATATTATTTTTCTTTGTATTTTCTTGGAGCTGCCGAATTACTTTCTCATTCCTTGTTAATTTTTTTGGAGTGAAGGGGGCTGGCTCAGGATGCCTTAAAGAGAGGTCTGGTAAGGCATGAGGATCTGGGGATGGAACCACAGTATCCTGAGCCTGATTGCCTTTGATGAAGCAGGCATTTGAACAGCAGAGCTAATATATGAAATTATATATATTAGCAAGGGCAGGCCCCTCCTCATTAATTTTAAGAGATCTTTTATTTCACTTTTATTAGCTGAAACACTGTCTTTGCGGACTGAGACTTTATCTTCAGTTTCACTGAAGTGGTTTTACCAGCTTTCAGTAAAATTTTTAATTTCCTTGAAATTTATTTGAATCTGTTTTGCACATTCAAATTATTTCCTGTATTTTCATTTAGTGTTTCCATATTTTTCTATTCTCTATTTTTCTATATGTCTTCTTTAGTTGTACTGAGCAATTTTTTCACAATCATTGTCCTGTCTTTTTGGACCTGAGATATTTTGTTTTTTAATATCTTGTTTCTTCTATAGCCCGGTGGGCTTGTTTCTTTTTTTATATCAAATGTTTCTTTTTTATTTTTTATTAATTTTATTGGGAAAAAAACTGCAATGAGAGAGTTTCAAAACAGGTTGGTAGGAGAGTTACATCAATTAATACATTGCATATTGTTGGCTTTGTAGTAGTCATTCATAGCTCAAGATGCTGACATGATATCCTGTCCAGTTATTATTAGTGTAAATATTTCTTCTTATTGAATTAAGAGAAAATGCCTACATATCTATCCTAACAATTTTGTATATGCAGATACAGAATTGTCCTTCATGTGAATCTCCTTTCTATATTTAGTTTTATCAATATTGCCATCCAAATATTGTAGGTGCATGAATTCAACAAAATATTCCAATATAGTCCAGTAGTCCACAATAGTAGTGGGCTATCCACAGGACTGGCAATGTCCAAATCTGTTGACTTGAGCATTCCACAGCTCTGCATATAAACATGGCTTCACTTCTCATACCTTGTTTCTACACTTTTCTACTAGATACTTAAGACCAATATAATGCAAGACCAACCAATTAAAAGAAGTATAGGACGTAAAGCCATGCTGTTATGTTGAGCTGTGGGGGACTCAGGTCAACAATTTCTGACATTGCCAGTCAAGCGGAAGACCCAATGCTATTATGGGCTACTGGACTCTTTTAGAATATTTTGCTGAGTTTACACACCCATAATATTCAAATAACGGAACTTAACAAAAAAAGGGGATACAGATGAATGTCCATTTTGTTTCTATGTATTCAAAGTGGTTAGGCTAGATAAATACTTACATTCTCTTAATGGATAGAGTGATCTGTTCTAAAGAAAATAACCTTTACATACTCCATGACTTGGCCACAAACTTACACAAAATATTTTGAGTTTACTCATTCAAACAAACAAAAAAAAAAAACAAACAACAAAAAAAAACCAGCCCTTTTAAATTAGTCTGCACACCAAAAATAAGAGAAAAAGAAGGGCTGCAAGAACAGACAACATTTGACCCTAGCCTTTCAAGGTCAGTGAGGACTCAGGACATATGAGAACCACCTATACTGTAATATCATTTAACTCAGCTGTGTTCCAAATTTTCTTATCAAGAAGATTATTGGGCCACAGAGGCATATGACTGACGATGTAGTGTGTGCCTAAGGAGAGTCACATGGAAAAAAAATATATTCTCAGGCTCTCACAGGGAGCAAGTTGGTCTAGCAATGGCCGTGACTCATCCACATGGCTGACACTGACAAAGGATCTGCAAACTGTTGTACAGGGTAACAGGATAAGTCTTGAGGGGACTTGACTGACCTTGTTTCTTTACTTCTGTTACTATCATTTCAGAGATTTGAAGTATGTGATTTTTAAGTTCTTCTATGTATTTGTCTCTTGAATTTTTTCTGGGTAGGCTGGAAAACTGAGATTTTTTTTTTCCCTGCATTTTGGCATTTTTGAAGCTCCCAGTTATCACCCAAACACAGTCAACAGGTCAGCTGCCCAGAGCTTGCCAAAGTTCTTAAATGGTTCCAGATAAGACCCTGGGCCCACCGACTGCAGCTCTCCTATGTCCTACAGGCCACTCAGAGTCCTCCTAAGTTCTTAAAAGTTTAGACCAGTACCAGCGGAAGCTCTATCCCTGTGTGCTGGGGCTTAAGGAAGGTCAGAACTTACTGGAGTCCTACAGTTTTCCCAGAGTCGGCCAAAGTTCTTCTGAAGTATCTTTTGAAATACCATAAAACAAGATATTTTAACAATATATCGATATACTATCATCATTTTCTTATTCAGAGAGTTATATAATTCTAAAAAATACTGTAAGTAAAAATACATAATATGAAAAACAGTGAATGTAAAAAACATGCATTAAAATACCTCAATGAAGAGGATAAAATAGAATTCTAAAATTGCCTTATTCATCCAAAATAAAGCAAGAATAAAAGGATATTTAGAAAAGAATGCTTCATGGACTAATTCTTTTTTTTTTTTTTTTTCTTTTTTTGGAGGGGTGAATGGGAGTGCATCAAAAATTGAACTCAGGACCTTACACTTGCTGGGCAGGGCTTAACACTGAGCTATAGCCCCAGCACATGGACTAATTATAAAATTCCATAAGGTACCATATTTGAACCAAACTAATCTAAAATTGCATTCCATTAAAAAATGATGTAAAAATACTTGTTAGAAGCTTTTGTTTTTTGGAACCGGGGATTGAACATAGGCCCTTGCGCTTGCCAGGGAAGTGCTTATTCTACTGAGCCATCTCCCCTGCCTCTATGTTAAACTCTTAATAAAAGCTGGATAAATATATGCTACATATGATAAATCTTACAACATAAAAGATAATGATAATAAAAATTAAAATTAGCTTTATATTATGCCTGGTTTAAATATGACACCTTATGGCATTTTGTAATTAGTCCATGTGCTGGGAATATAGTTCAGAGGTAAATATGATACATAACAATGATATTGTTGTATAATATTTTATATTGTAAATAATCGAAAAAATCAGAATGGCTAAGAGTATCAAGCTATGTTGACTTAAGTACAAGTGTTATAGGCAGATGAATTAGACAGAAATATTATAAGTAGTCAAACAGTGTTAGGGTCTCAAGAAGACAATCTGAAAGACAAGACCTTGCCACTGTGGGAGAGACATACACTCTCACTGTGGGCCAGACCTGAAGACATAAGGGTAAATGAATGCAGCCACATATCTCTATAGATGGGCATCAGTGATCGATGTTTGAAATAGGTATCAGTCACACTGAAGAAGGTATAAAGAGTCACTAAATAACCCCCTACAGAAAAATGTAAGGGCCCATTAGTCTCAAGGTGATCTGTTGTACCTGGGAAGAAATGGCAAAAGCAATGAAGTAAGGATAGACAAAAAGACAAAAGCTGCATTAGGTGGTGACTCATCTGCCTAGTTGGTGAGACCACACCCTGAGCAAAAATATGAACATGTAGTTATACTTTTGCAAAGTTAGTAACACATGACATAAGGTTGCCTAATGTCTAATAGCTGACATTAACCATTCAGGATGCTTAACTCAGTCAGGACTGAGGTACCTTGTCTGCTTTAGGCATGGCAGCCTAGTCCTGCTTACATACATTTGACCAATTTTCTAGCTTCCATGACTCCCAACAGAAAAAGGCTGTTCAGTATTCCTGTCTTTTTGCTGCATGAACTGCTTTACCATTTGTTCCTGATTTAATCAATTTTCCCTGAGCAATTGTACTTGAAAGACAAGGCCTTGCAACTGTATGAGTTCCCACCTCATGTATGAGTTCTCATGTTTTCCACCTTAGACCCACTTCACTGCATGGTTTTGTTCTATAAAAATCCCTGGAAAAGGCAGATTCCTTGGCAACCCACTCTGATCCACTTCTGTCACTGTCTTGAACAGAAGATTTCTTTCTCCCAATAAATAAATTTTGCTCTTAACTTCCATTGTTCCTAAAATTCATTCTTGAGTTTCAGAGAACACAAATTTGTCACAGGTATCTTTCAAGTTGGGAGATTCATTCTCCTATATCACAAGCAATATTAATAAATTAATTTCAGAATGATGAAAGGGTTAATCATTTAAGAAAATATGACAATTCTCAATTTGCATGAATGTGTTAAAAAGTTTTAAAGTACATGAAGCAAATCTAATAGAAATTGTTTCTGTTACTGTTCTCTCATTACTGGGACTAAATACCTGACACCCAGAATTAAGAAAGGAAAGTTTTATTTAGCTCACAGTTAGTGGAGGTTTCAGTCCATAATTGGTTGACTCCAAGGAAGAGTGATATATGGCAGAGGGCAGTTGTTCATGGCATAATAGCAAAGAGTCAAAGGAGTGGCAGCAGCTGTGGCAGATTGCAAGTCTCTTCCTTCCTTACATTTGTGTGTAGATTCTGTCCCAGGGCAAGTGTTGCACTCACATCCGTAATCCTAGCCTTAGGTCAAGAATTGATCACAAACTCTAGAAGCCACCCAATGACTGCGTAATACTTTGGGGTGGGGAAGGACAACTAGACACAAACCATAACAGACATTAATAGAGAAAAATAGACATATTAATAATTATAGTTCAAGATTTCTATATCCTTTTCTCAGTAGTTAGCAAATCAAATGGAATAAAATTCAATATGTGGCATAAACTTCACATATAACACTATGAAACATTTTGGTTTAATTTATTCTTCTAGAATAATCTACATTATGAAACACACATAACAATATACATGGAACTTTACTGAAATAACTAATCTTCCTTTCAATCAAATGAGAATAAATTGAGAATAATAAATAAATGAGAATAATAATCATCTTTAATGCTATCTTGAGCAGAAATGTGTGCATTACTCTTGAAAGTACCCACAATATGTCTTATGATACCAGCACTTTCTTCAGATATGTTTGTTACATAATTATTAATTTGTTTAATTATAGTTTAAAGTAAGAAAGAAATCACATCTTTCCACTCTCCTAGTATCTTTCTTTGGGCCACAGTTAATTTGCTAGAGATACATTAACAGAAATAAAAATCTTAATTATCTGCACAGATACCAGTATCCTGTAAAATGTGTGATTTCTGAACTTCAGGAGAGAATGGTGTTTGGGGGATTCTGAGTATTAGACACAGATGTTCATGGAAAACAATATATGACAAATAAATATTTTCTTATTATACAGATAACTGTCAGACAAATGTCTTTACTAGTAAAGCTTATCTGTGTAAGTAGTACTACTACTGGTAGAAAATTCTACTAGTGCAGATTTCCTTTAAAGATATTCATGTCTTTTACCACAGGTAACATTTTCTAAGATGCATCTATTTCTACCCTATCTCAGTAAAACTTTCTTTAAAAAATTCTAAGAATTCTATTGTATGGGGTATTTTTGTCCTTCAGTTATATTTTGGGATGAACATCCTGAGCAAAAGCAATGGTTTTAAATTTAAAAATAAATGAAAAATGAGAGTTCATATTTTGCTGTATTTTAAAGTTTTGGAGACTTTATTTCTTAATTAAAAGTAGTTTTTTAGAGATCATTGCCTTCCTTACTTTCCCTTTTCATTACTTCTCTCAGATTTCTCCAGGGAAAGCAGTTTTTGAAAAGTAGGATGGAAAGTACCTGAAAACTATGGCTCCCTCTTGTCTTTTGGATTTCTTCTATCGGTATCCGGGCTTCTTCATTGATTTTTAGTTTCTTCTTAAGCTGGCTAAAGTCTTGATAAGCTTCTTCATCATCAATGAACCTAATTTTCCATTTCTTGTTGCATATTTTTTTATTTATCAGTACTGGGGATTGAACTCAGGACCTTGCGCTTGCCAGGAAGGCACTTATGCTGCTGAACTATAGCCCTGGCCCTGTAGTGTGTGTTAGGAAATTTAGAATTGTTAACTATTTCCCTGTCACATAAAGATGTAAATCTATAACTCATAAATGTATTCCACAATGACATTGGAATTTTTCCTTTGAAATATTAGCATGAAGAAGATTAGGTCCCCTTTTCTTTTGGTCCACATGGACAATTGCGAAACAGATGGGTTAATCAGGTTGACCACTTTGCCACCTTCCAACATTTTCCTGTATTTCTTCAAGAGCTCATCCAAGCCATTATAACCACCTTTATCTTTTTTTACTCACTTCTATTTCAGAGCTGAGTTTAATCTCTATCTCCTATAGTAGTTGTACTAAGAAAAGAACTTTTTCCTTGTTCTTATTAAAAGCATGTATCAAGTGTCTTTTACAAGCATGCATACTCTGCCTGTATGTTAGAATGGGTACATTAATTTAGATGGGAAAGTAGATATAAATTTTTCCATGTTTTCTGACTGCTAAGGTTTTTCAGTTGGTATAGAAAACATAAAAAACATGATATAACTGAGATTTAAAAAAAGAAAAACATTGTATTATCGGGATATTTTCACAGAGAAAACATTTTCAAATCACTACTTCACACACACACACATCATCATCATCATCATCATCATCATCATCATCATCATCATCATTCTCATCATCCTCATCAAAAAAGCTTGGAATATTTCATGCACTTCTAAAATGTGAAACAGCTGAAGGGGAAAGTTAACTTTCTGGATACATAGAATCCACATATTGTTACAGGTCTGAAATTTTAATGATGGTTCATATCCTCTTTTATAAAGGAAAAGCAAGGTGCATGCAACTGAAGACATACAACCAAAGGAATCTGGTTAGCCAAAGAATGGAAAGTATCAGTTAGTTTCTCAAGTTTCACAATCCTACCTGACTATCTTCTGAAATTTTGTGCTTCATTTCTTTAAAAAGTTATACTAAATCAAAGACATTCCATGTAGGAAAACTTTTGTGTGTGTGTTTTATCAAATATCTTCAACAGTTATATTGCAGGCAATGAGTTAGATAGAATTATAGTCAGTGAGTCAGGGCTAGGCCCTTGAAGAAGCTAGTATGGAAGACAAGATAACTTACAACCATATGTGAGACAGAACTTCTGCTATGAGCCAGGCCTCAAAACAAAAGATGGAATAAATATACCAGCATATCTTCCTAGGGACAGACATCAGGGATTGATATTCTAAATACATATTGATCACCTTGAAAAGGTCAGGAAAAAATCACTAATCCAAGACCCTACAGTAAAGGTGCTTGTTATGTACTCATGTCCATTTACCATGTAACTCACTTCCCTATTTGATCCCAATTTAATTAATTTTACCTGATCAAATATACTCATAATCTAATTTTGTCCCACCTCATGTCCACCTTGTGATTTCCCATTTTACCCTACTATGGACTTACTTTACCTTGTGGTTTTGCTCTATAAAAATCCCTAGGCAAAAGGGCTAGCCAAAGAGCTCAGTTCATTAAAGCTTCTGCTTAGGCAGACACCGGAGCCAGTAGTTCCATGCCCTGGCCTGCCTTGCCAGCCCTGCCTGTGGGGCGTGCTGAGAGGGTGATTGAGACTGGGCATGGTGGTGCTTCCCTATAATCCCAGCACTTGCAAGGCAGAAAACAGGAGGATCACTAGGACTCTGGTCTATGCAATGAGACCCTGTATACCCTATATACCCTGTGCTAAATACAAAACAAAGCAAAACAAAAAGATCCCTAGGCAAGTCAGTGTCCTTGACCACCCTCGAAGACCCCTTATGTCTTTCAGATAGAGCCTTATTTTCCCAAATAAATATATTTTATTCTTATCCTATGTTGTTCCTAAAATTCATGCTTTGATTTTAGGGGACATGAATTCATGCCAAATATCTAGAAGGCTGGGAGTTTCTTTCTCCGATACCAGTTGCTCATAGTTAAAGTGAACTGTACTCATATTATACCATAACTTGTGCCTAAACAGGGAATCAACTGTATTTTATTACCTCAGCATTTCATTCTTCTACATACACTTAAGCATAAATGGAAATATATAAAACATGTGACTGTTATCAAAAATCATTCCATTATAAGCATTAATTCAGGTAAATTTTGATTTGGAAGATATTCCTTGCTTTTATCTGCTTAATTTCTCAAAAACAAAAATACTGAGCATTTCCGTCTTTCAAATTGCCTAATGTATTCATACAACATGTTGCTTTATTGTAAAAAATGAGGTAGAGTGGAATTTGCTTCTTTATGACCTACGTAACATTTCTTTGAAATGCCGAAGTACGTCTCTGTCCAGACTTTTTTTGTTCTTCCATTAATTCCAATTAATTAAGACTCAGAATCTCCTACAGAAAGCATGAGATTATTATGAATATAATTACTGTGCCTGCAATAATATATTTTAGCATTAATTAAATCATGTAATTATTCTTTAGGATGTTGTACTTCCCTGCAAATGACTCATTAATATAAGCGTACTTTCCTCAGAGATTGACAGGGTTACATAGTAACCAGGTAACTTTTACCATGCAAGTCATTTCCAAAACAAAATCACAAATCTCCTGCCCCCAGATGGCAATTCACATGGTGATAAGAGATGTTTCTTGGCACAATTCGTGTTAGCCTTTCTCAAGTTTTGGCTAACAGCAATTCACAGTCTCAGCTTAATGTCTGCAATGATGCACCCTGATGAGTGAGAGCGTTTCTCAGCATGAATCTTATTAGCATTTTTCTGCGCTTGGCAATAAGCAGCTCAATACTCCCCATAGCCTCACCCCTTCACTGCCCCCAGCAGACAGCTCTGATTTCTGCAAAAAAAGAAGCATTCTACACTGGCTGTACAAAACAGTTTTTTTCTTTTTTTTTTTTTTTTTTTTTTTTTTTTCAATTTGCTCTACTGGAAACAGGTGAAAGATTGACTTTCAGCAGCTGCAGGAGAGACTAACTCCAAGGGTTCTTTGCATTAATATGTAAAGCAATAATCAGTAAGTAGTACCTTTTGACAAACAACAGGTGGCTTTTCATTCTAAAAGAGGCAATATCTTATTGTGAGTCAAAGGTACCCCGCGGTTCTGCCATCGCTTTCCTGGGCCTCCTACTAGCTCAGGGGATACAGATATCTGCACAGGCTCAGCAACCCCACTCTCCCCATAGTCGCCTTGCATGCTTAAATTGAACTTCAATGGTCCAGCAACTCACTTCACCAGTGTATGCTTTCCTTGCACTCTCAAATTGCAGGGGGCTTTTGAACTGAAAAGACAGACTTCCTAATCAGAGAGAAGGAGCTATAATAGTGCATTGGCTGAAATACTCAGCACTGGAATAATCACACACAATGCAGACATTTTTTTCTTTTATAAAATAGTTAACTACCAGAACCATGTACTCTGGGTAGAATATGCATTTACATTATAAAATGAATCTTTATTTACATTCAATGAATTTGTAACAATTGATAGTGAACAATATATTTTTAATTTCCCTATCATTGGTTGAATACCATGACAGATATACAAGTGCTGAGATTGTATTTTGGAATTAAAAGAATAGAGATTAATTTTCCAGAAATAAGACATAAACACTCTATTTTTGCCCAAGACACTAAACGACACAGTTATTTTACAGATAGCTAAGTTAGAGAAAGTGTTAGGCAATTGAAAAGGGATCAGGCTGACAATAGTGTCAGAAAAGAAATTAGACAAGTCATGCCTCAGTTGAGGGTTGAGTTGATAGAAACAAGATAGCTAGGACTATGAGTCTCCCCAGAGATAAACATGTACTGTAACTAGTGTGATCTGGGCCAATAGTCCTAAACAATGTAACAAATTGGTAGAAACAACTTAATGAATACATAGATAGGTGAACAGAATATTTTGACTCTGTCTTTCCCATTCCCAAATGCTTTTGTTTTTCTCCATGCTGTGTACCTTTAGTTTCCATTAGATTAATATGAGCTAAGTGACTATATTTGTAATCCTATACATTGATTATATTTTGACTCAAGATAATCCATGATGTGATTTAACTGAATAAAAATCCCTAGACATAGCTGTAGCAGCAACCCACCTTCTGGATTCTTCCCACATCTTAATGGCTTTTTCTTATTGAGACTTAAATACTATTATTATTTTTGTATTTAGGATAGGTTGTACAGCCTGTACAGGGTCTCACTGTGTAGATCGGACTCATAATGATCTTCCAGTTTACAGACTCCCAAGTGCTAAGATTGCAGGCACACGCTACCAGGCCGTCTCAATCACCCTCTCAGTGTGCCCCAGGGGCAGGGACTGCCCAGCAGGTCCAGGGATCAAACTCCTGGCTCCTGCATTTGCCTAAACAGGTGCTTTAATCCAGTGAGCTATTTGGCCAGCCCAAGACTTTTATTATTCTTAATCTCTTTCATCCTGGACTCTGTCCTTTGGAATCCAAAAATATAGACTGGGCACTTCTAACAAGTTGGGATTTACTTTGCTATAACAGTGATATATGTAAGACAGATAAAATGAGCTAGATATGTATTTACAAAACACATGAAATGATCCCAGAAACAGTATCATGGAGAATTAGATCACCTTTTTATGCATAGCCCTATTCCTAAAGTAGACACTACAATAGAAGTGACAATATTATGCTTTTCTTTCAGATACAGTAAATCATTGAGATGAGTCTACTCTATTTTAACAAGTACCAATATGGGTGAGGCATATAAAGAGAGAGACAGAAAGACATATCTATCTATAGATATAGATACATCTGTCTTGTTTCTGCCTCTGCCTCTGCCTCTACCACTGTCTTTGCTTCTGCAACTGCCTCTACCTCCACCTTTACATGTAGTTCTAGCTCCAGCTCTAGCTCTAGCTCCTTCTCATCTATATCTGGAGATCAGTCCCAAGGCCTTGCATATGCTTGAGCATTCTACCATTCAGAAGAATGCTTTAAAAGTGAAATACTTTTTGCATTTTGAAATAAAATTGTCTTCATCTCCATTTCTATTAATTATCAATAATTACAGAAAGTAGGTGGTCATGAGATATTGCTTACTAGAATAAAAATGTCAGTAAAACATAAAATGTAAAAAAATAAATCTATAACAATAGTGAAATAAATAATTCAATTGTGAATTTAGTTGCATAATGATCTATTAAAAAATTAGACACACAAATACTTAAAATCTTTCAATTTTTTTAATCATCAAGGAATCTCTAAAAATGCAGCCAATTGTGTCACTTTAATGACTTCCCTTTAAGGACAACAAATTAGATGAGAGTTTGTTATGTATTAGACAGAGATGATTGATTAAAAAGTCTATTCTATGTCAAAATGAAAATTCAAGTGTAAGGGTTCAGGGAAATAGCTCAGTAGAATAAGACTTGCCTGGCAATTTCAAGGACCTGAGTTTAATTCCTGGTTCTGAAAAAAAAAAAAAGGAAAATCAAGTGTCTCAGAATAATGTCAGCATGATTGTGATGCTATAATATTATACATGACTTTCGATCTCAATTTTTCTTTGTAGAATTGTATAATTCTTTTCTGTTAATATTCTACAGTGATTCTACTACTAGAATATCCTTGGATGATAAGAAATAATAGTTATCTGATTATACTTATTTCAAGATGCTAGATATTCACCTGAAATTATAATAGTTAAGTTCATGTCTCCCACCACAACAGAATGTCATTATCCTCCTCTTCTGCATGTTCAAAGCCTAAGGTGTGGAGAACAAACCTAGACAGGCAGATGGGCCAGGGCGATAGGCAATATTTTGGGCATAGCCTTCTGAGGTCATTGAAGACCCAGGACATAAGGAAACCTATTCAGGAACATTTTATAGATTTGGTGAGTTACATAATTGCCTAACCAAGGTGATGCTTAGACCACAGGTGTATGAGACTAAGGATAAGGAGAGTGCGTAAGGGGAGTCATCCAGACATAAAAGTCTCCAAAGATTTTAGAGGCAGCAACTTTATTAAGAAATGGCTGTGATTCTTCCAGATAACTGACAATGACAAAAGAACTGAGAGATGCTATATGTAATTCCTAAGGAGCACTAACTAACTTCAATGAATTAAAAGATTAATTTTAATTAATGAAAATTCCATGTTAGCTTGGTCCTAAAGATTAAACAGAAAAGTATAACTACTAAAATTATAAAACAATTCCATAGTAATAAACTATAGAAAAAGAAGCTCAAATCACTGATACCTACTGACAATTTCCAACTACAGTAATAGCTGATTCCTGTTATGAGATGTATAGGGCTAAATTGCTAAACACGGGGACCTAAAATCATTGGGCTAGGAATGTTTCAGTTTAAATGAGAAAGCACAATCACAGTGAAAAAAGTTCATGATGTAAAGGCCTTCATAGAATAAACCTTCGCTGCATTCACCTGTGAAAGAGAAAAAAGGAAGCCTTCCACAAAGAAAGGGTCTTCATACAGAGTCTTCCAAACACAGTTCCTTCAACTCCAATTGTCCAACCATTTGCTGTGACTAGAAAAGATAAAAGCATAGATATGGGGAGTAGCTAAGCTGCAGCTGAGCCTGAGGTCAGTAAACTCTTTGAGATTAGAGCAAATCCAGTTTAAGGAAGCAAAATGTCAGAGACAGACTGTGTGAAGAAGTTGACCTCTAGTTTAGTTGCCTATCAGCAGGGGTCTGGTGTTCCTCCTTACTAACTATAATAAGATAGCTTTGAGAATATTTTGCTTTTAGAGTTCTCAGAAAACACAGTGACACCCTACACTCTGTATGTCATTGTACAATTTTTCCATTCTTGAAATTTTGTATAAATAAAGATGCTAGACCTGGGACATTGCCACTGCCTCTCAATCAAGGAGATCAGGTATCACCTATACTAGATTTTCTTTAAAAATAAAATAGAATAAATAAAAATTCAGCCACTTGAGAAATGAACAACTAACACAAGATCAAGAAATAAACATAATTTGATTAGAATTTCTAAGTGTCGACTCCATTTAAATCAGAGAATTTATGATAGGCTCTGTTTCTGTTCTCTTTCAGTTGTCCACTCCCCCTCAAAAATATGCTCTAAAAATTAAATATATTTTACATAACATTATTTAAGGAAAATAGGTAAAATCTGACCAAATTTTTCAATATACTACTATAACTATAAAATATTAATTTAATGATAGATATTATTTATTGATATTCTACTCTACAAAGGGACAATAGAATCTTTATTTCATTCTATCTTTAAGTTAAGCTTTTTCATTTATTTTTACTTTTTAAAATTTCTACCCCAGTATATTTTGAAGCCAAAGCAGGTGGAGATGGAGAAGTCTGTATTTCTCACAATAAGAGCCATATATAATAATTAAATCAGTCAAAATCAAAATAAATTATATCCACAGTTCCAGTCCTTCTTGTGTTGTTATTAACAGAACTTGCAATTTGTAATAAACACAAATGTATCTTACTCATCGTTTGGTGATGGAGAAATATAAGATCCAGCAGTCGAATTCCTAAAGGCCTTTATGAATTGAGTTGGATATTTCCACCTCTCAATGCTATTTGTATTGGCTGTTAAGTTTTCAGTATATGAAGTTTGCAGGTTACCTGCTACATAGAGCACCAACATATTGGTGGATACTGACTTCTGAAGAAAGTATAAATGTTTTTGCTTGTCAGATGGTGTTACAGCTAATTAATAGTTTTATTGAGCACTACAATAGTTCTCAGTTTAAATTGTTTGTTCAGGTGCTGCAGAAACTTTAGTAAAATAAACCTTTGCATCCTAGTAAGTATAAGGATACTTTAAAATGAACATTCCAGGACAAGTAGAATATAGATTAAGCTATGTGTAATCTGTGTATTTATCTTTCCAACTGCCTATTTATCTGTCTTTGAGAATTTTAAAGTGGGTAGTAATTGATGTAGATGTTCAGATATTTTCCACATTATTACTGCTACTTCTAATAGAAATCACACCTGTAAATATGTCACAATTGAGAATATGTTTAAAAAATTTTGCTATAATTAAATACACATTTATCCAAGGGTCAATTGTTAAAAATATAATATAGCTGCAGATAGATGCCAACAGAACAACACAAATGAGAAACAAATACCACATCCAATGAACTCTGTTGATGACTATAATAATTTTTCCCATAATTTTATGTAGTAATAAGTAGCAATGAGATAGTTTCAAATCAAATTTGACTATAATAATTTCATCTAAATTTACTACTTAAACTTCTATGCTTATCTCTATGGATAATTCACTTCAATGAATTAAACACTTAATTTAATAAAATTACAAATTTGATGTTAATTTAAGTGTTTCCCCAATAAGAAAACTCTTTAACCTTCCTTATGAAGAGAAAACATCTGATGGTATTATCAAATAAGCTTTCATGCTAATGAAAAGTGTTGTCTATGACTTTTATGTAAGCTAGTGTTATACTCAGCATGCGTAAAAGAGATAAGTTGTCTGAGAAGTTAGCACAATGATCCCTGTGATGTTCTTTAAATACCAGCAAGCAAAATATTATAATTTTATGCATTTATGCACAACACTATAATTTAAATCATTTTATGCAAAGCCATTATTTATATTTGTGTACTATATAGTGAGTACTAAAATAATACTTATAGAATGTTTTAAAAATTCTTATCAGTTTTATTGTTTTAAGTTAACATATTGTTAAAGCTGAAATCAAATTTAATTCCAAAATTCATATGTGATTATTCTCTTTCAGATTTAGGCAGGTTTTTTGAGACAAAAGCCCATGTGTTATTTCTTAATCAAAATGAACGAAACATATTGTATCTGTTTATTTTTATGATCAAAAACTACTGAGACTATGGAGAAACACAGATTCATTTGAGTCACACCTTTCTAAATGACTAGCTATAGATCGTTTTATTTTCTAACAACAGATGCAAGATTGCAGTTGGAAATGAGGTAACAAAGAATTGGACTATTTTCTTTTTAACTGTGTTGTAACTGAATTACTCTATCATGCTCTGTGTAAAAGCCTTATTTTGCCATATGATGGCTTTTACCTATCTTTTTAACTTTACATCAATTTTGGAAAGCCAGGTGCCTGTGTGAGTCAAAGAAGTGAAATAATCTTGGCAGTTAACACACGTGGGACTTCTAAATACCCCCATTTTATATCTGAAAGCATTTCTAGATGGATAACTAGGAATGACCCTGTCTGTGAAAAAAAAAAAAAAAAAACACTAATTCTTAGAAGGAAACTTCCTATTGAAAATAGAGTGACACAACAGTATGAAGAGACAGATATTTGCCTCCTGTGCAATATAAAGTAACAAATAAGCTGCCTAAACAAATAAAATAATGACTTAACACATGGAAAGAAATTAAAAACCTAACTCCGTGGAGAAGAGTTGTCTAATACAAGGTAGGATTACTATAACTAAGTGTATTCTACAATTTAGCATTGTGAAAACAAATGTTTAAGTACCTTATGTATTTTTTTAACGTCAGCCTCAGGACTTCTTCTATACTCTCTTTTAAAGTTATTAGTTTTTCCAGCTTCATCTTGTGGACAAAAAGTTAGACAAAAAGGAGAGCTGCAAGGACAGCCAATATTTTGGTCCTAGCCTTTCAAGGTCAGTGAAGACTCAGGACATAGGATAACCTGTACTATAACATCATGTAACTCAGTTGCGTCCCAAATTTTCTGATCAAGGAGATTATGGGGCCACAGAGGAAAATAATCGAAGATGTAGAGTTTGCCTAAGGAGAGTCACATGGAGAGAAACATTCTCTCAGGCTTTCACAGAGAGCAAATTGGTCAAGCAATGGCCGTGACTCATGCACATGGCTGACACTGACAAAGGATCTACAATCTGAGGTACAGGATCTCAGGATAAGTATGGAAGGAATTTGACTGACCTTATCAGATACAAAAGTTACATTTCTTGTTATATAGGTCTTGCTTTATCTTGGTCTTAACCAGCCAGCAGAAAAGCATAAAAACGAGGTATAAAAAGTAAATTCATATTAATATGCTGAGCTGTAAAAGGCTCAAGTCAACAACTTCTAACATTGCCAGTACTACGGAAACCCCACTACTATTATATACTACTGAACTACTTTGGCATATTTTACTGAATTCACACACCTATAATACTTAAATGGCAAAACTAAACAAAAAATGAGGATAGAAATTAATGACCAATTTTATCTGTATATTCAAAATAGTTAGGATAGATATACAACTACGTTCCCTTAAGTCAATGAATAGAAAGAGTTGTTCTAATATTGTTTGTAAACAGGATATCATGCCTGCATCTTGTACAATGAATAACCACTAAGACAACAATATGCAATATATTAATTATTGAAACTGTCCTATTAATTGAATTTGAAACTGTCTCATTGGTATTTGTTTCTCAATAAAATTATGGAAAAATTTATTAGTTTTTCAAATATCTCAGTGGATTAAAGTGCTTGCAAGCCAGCACAGGGGCTGTGAGTTCAATTCCTGGGCCTGCTGTGGTGGCCCTGCCCCCGAGGCGAGCTGACACAGCAATTGAGACTGGGTATGGTGGTGTGCACCTGTAATCCCAGGTCTTGGGACACTATAGACAGGTGGATTACTCAGAGTCCGATCTATTAGTGAGACTCTGATCACCATTGTAGACCCTTCTCTAAAATACAAAATAAATAAACAAACAAATAAATAAAATAAAATAATTCCTTTTTTAACATTTATACATTCCAATGCATTTCAAGATTTGTATTACGTTTAGGGAAGAAAAAATATTTTATGAAGTCATTATACGCAGAGCTTGTGAAAATGATCATTTCCATAAGAAAACATGTAAATGTGCATTTATGTGTGTTAAAGAAAAGCAACTGGCTTCTCTCCTCAGTTCTCAAAGGAGTTGTCAATAAATACCAGAATAAGCTTAAATAGATTTGAATCTTTTGTCTCTTGACTGCTCTTGGAATCAGAATGCCTGCTGTTGTCATGTGTGATTACTAAAGAGAGATCAACAATAACTAAGCCAAAAGAGGAAGATTTATAACTGTTAATAGATTTCTATCATAAAAATAAAGGCTAGCAGAAGAATAAAGGTAAAAGGTGCAGTAGACCATTTCATACAACATGCCTATCTCTAATTCCCCAAAATATCTTCAAACCTACAAACAAGTATAAATTCTTGTTAATTTTATTCATGTGTAGATTGTCAATATCAGTATAAACACAATAAAATTGTAACATGAGTGGTTTTTAAATATTTATGACTTCTAAAATTTTATGAAGAATCTGTGCAATTGCTAAGTAAATGTCTAAACTAATACATAATCTGGTTCAACATAATAGAGATAAATTCTAATCATTTAGGCTTAAAAGTCCAGTAAGGATATGTACAACTTCATGTGTATATGATTAGGTTTAAAGTTTCAAACACTTTCATTTCTTTATCTTACACAACTACCATAGGTAAAAGATTATACTCAACTAGATAGGGATAGACCAGTGGAAGAGTCAATGCAGAAAACAAAAACACATTACCACTCTGGCCATAGGCACATCTGGTGGCTACCAAGCCTCAAGATAAAGAGAAAATGACGAGGCCTACATGTCTTCCTGAGAGATAAGCTATAACTTAGCATCGATCCAACTGGTGGGTGACCAATATCCCCTGATTCATCTCTTCTTAAAAAGGCTCTTCTTTTCACATACATTTGCTATGTGACCTGCTTCCCCACTGGATCAATATGACTGTTAGGTATGTACCTAACAGTGGAGGTGATCACTCCTTGGAGGTGGAGGTGGAGGGTGATCACAGGCTGGAACAGTCAGATCACAGGTACAGGTCATTTTGCTTCTTTGTGGTTTGGTTCTTTGAGTGGGGCCAACGGGATGTGAGCCAAGACCAAGGTACAGAGTGGGCATTGTTTGGGGAAGGGTTCCTGGGAAACCTTGAATCCTGACCCATCGTTTCAGACTCTATTTGATAGGAAAAGGGCAAAGAGACCATTTGGCTACTTTCTGCTGGCTGGTGACATCATGGGGCCATTAAATCTGGAGATCAAGTTGAGGAGTTGTTTTCATCATTGAAGGAGTCTCCTTGGAGTAAGGCCTGGTAGGAGTAATCTGAGAGAAGCATCTGATTAAAATTTTGGGTTGTTAATCTGGTTACAGTATTGTGGATGAGGGAAATTAAATAAGGGGCTACCATGAGCAGAATAGCAAGTTCTGCAAAGGGTTGTAGAAGGGGAGTGAGCCAAGGGAAGATGAAGTGCCACATATCTAGTCCATCCCATCCCAGAGAGCCTCATAGGGAGGTCCCAAGTTCTGTAGCTCCCTGGGTTGTCCATAGAGAGGTGTACCTATCAGGCCCATACGATGTGGGTGTATTTTTAAGGAAGAAGGCATTTTGAAACTTTGAGTCTGTGTATATGTTGAAATTAAGGATCATAGTCACTAGAGTGTAAGTGACTTACACTGGAGGTGTAAGTGAAGGCAAGGAAAGGCTGGGGTGCCAGAGAGAAACAGCTGTGTCTGTTTTTTGTTGTTTGTCTGGAGGTGTATTGTATGAAATGAGTTTGGTGTGAGAGAAGCCAGTGGAGTTTCAGGGGAAGAGGGAAGTTGTAAAAGGGAGATGTCAATCACTAAAGTTTTTTGGAAAGGTGGCAGGTGCATGTGTTGTTGGGTATGAGAAGGATAGCTGTGAGATTATGCTTTAGAATGGATAGGCACAGGCAACACTTGTTGAGGCTAGTGGTCTGGATAATGAGAGTTCTTGGGGATGAAGAGGGTTTACAAGATTATGGTTCGTGCCCATGGAAAAGCTAATGTCATGTGTCTCAGTCAGCACAAGAAGACAAAGGAGACAGCAAATGATGGGTCTAAGTCCCCTCTGAAGTTTGCGGGTTATTGGGTATTGGGAAATGCTGGGAAAGGCCGTAGAATCTCTGAGGCACACTAGTATATGAATAACATGTGTAGTGCGAGTGGGACTGGAAGGATCTCAGAGTATGTGGTCAACAAGGGAAGAGGGAGGAGCTGGCTGTACATTGAGGTTGGTTTATGGGCTGAGCACTGTGGAGAGAGAGACAGGGCTTTTTCTGAATGAGATCTTTCCCCATAAGAGGTAAAGACTGGGTTTAAGAGGAGTAGGCTGGGTTTACAAGGAAATTATGAATGACAGTGTCTGCAGTTCACAGAGAATGGGCCTGTCTGAAATCGATATGTAGGTCAGCCATTAATACACACTACAGAGACTATAGATCTATTATAGCAACTTAGAACTCAGGAAGAATACTATATGTGGTATCCAGGTCTTTTATGTTATTTATTTACTTATTTTTACCTGAGATGTACAGTGAGACTTGGGAGTCTGACAAAGATACCTCAATGTGGGCCATGGAACCCAAGCTCTGTTGTTTCCCTTCAGTGGCAAGACCAAGCAGGTCAAGCATTGATGGATCTGGCTGTCCTGTAGGGCAGGAAATTGGATGAACTACCTGTTCTCTGACGAACAGGGTAGCTGCATTTCCAGTGACCCTTGAGTTTGTAGATGGGATCAGGTCCCAGTGGTGGCTGTGTGTTGGAGAGGGCTCATTCCCAGTATCTTTATTTATTTATTTATTTATTTATTTATTTATTTTGCACATTTGAAACCATCCAGGAAGGGCTCCAGTGGCAGCATTGCTTAAGTTCACCATTAACTTATTAAGGTCCTACTTTGATGGGAGTCCCAAGTATCACAGCCAAAAGCTGGCAATTGTGTATAGTTAATTTTGGTCTCTATTATTAAAAACATTGGAAGTCAGGTTAAGTAAGTTTCCCTGTGGAGTCTGAGTGTGAAGATCTATCCTTTTACCTTGGCATGAGTGTCAGAAGAAGATTGGGATATAAAATAGGTCAGCAGAATCCAGGTCTATATTACTGCTCGATTTTCAGAATTGTATCTGAGTATCAAGCACCTTGAAATATAAAGTGTCATCAGGGAACTGTTGTTTGTTATCAACCATGGACAGTTTAGAGGTTAAATTCCTATAGAATGTTAACAGACAATACTTATACAAGGTAATGTAGCATAACAGTCATAACAGATGATGAAATCTCTATTTCATTTAGGCATCTTTAAATGTAATGGCACATTTGCAAGATACACATATCACAAAAATATTTGTTATAAAATTATCATTTGACTGATGATCTAGGCTTGGCTTAACATGAACTTATTACAAATATCTGGAAGGTGGTAACTCAGGAGAAAACATGCTTTTAAGTCTATATTTTAAAGCTCAAATGAAAAGGGGGACAAAAATAAATAAATAAAAAGAAGAAGCGCTGTTGATGAAACGACATATAAACACATACATGGGACACACATGAGTGTCTTTAGAAAATCAGAGTGCACTCAAATATATTTCTGGTCAGGCTAAATTATGCTGACCTTTTTAAGTTTGTAATTATGAGAGACTAATCAGAACTTTTGTAGGTCAATTTAGATATCTCTCATAAGTATTTTGAAAAGGAAAAAAAACCCTCTTATTTATAGTTACCAAGTTTGAGAAGGAGCAAGTAAACTGGGCAGAGTGTGAGGACTTGGCACATCACAATAGAGGAGCACTGACAACTCACAAGTCCTGGACTTGCAGGCTGGCAAGAAGGGTAGTAACTTTTATCAACTGAGACAAATTTATTTTTGTAGACTTTTTTAACTGTACAGCTTGTAGTGGATAATGGGAGAAAGAGACATTTTTCCTCCCTAGGGGAGTGGTGGGAAGCTGTGACTCAGAGTGTCTTTCTGCAGCTGTGACAAGAGACCAAATGCCAAAGTGGCTATAGGGTGGGGGAGTGAGAGGAAAATCAGGCTTGACTGGAAAGGGTAGTGTTTACTTGTTGGTTTGTCATTGTGCCTTTAGCTCAATAGCAGAGGGAAGAGCACATGCTGTTGCAGGAACAAAAAAATGCTACTAGTTGTTTTTATATCAGACTTTGTCCCAGAGAGAGAAACCTGGAAGGAAAAAAAAAAAAAAAAAAAAAAAACCTTTGCATGTAAGTTGGAAGGGGGTGGTGAGGAATGTGAGGAATATAGGACCAACTGGAAAAGGCAGATTAGAGAAAGGCAGGGGAGATAAAACCAAGAGAGAGTAAGGTATCTCCTTGGTCATGAAAGTTGAGAGGTGAGAAAGTGAAGTAGAATCTGTCATGGGAGGGACTGCTGGAGTGGCACAAATGGTGGCAGCTCCAGTGGTGCCCTGCGGTGGCAGTTCTGGAGGCTGAGGCCCTGCTGGGTGAGAGAGTGAATTCCCAATGAATTCATTTGGGAATGAATTAGTCAAGGGGAAGAGTCAAATCTAGTTCTGGTGGGGTCCTTTGCTAGTAGAATCTGTTGGGGACTACATGACAGGCAGAGCTCAGGATGATTGCAGAGAGAAAAGAAAGCAAACACATATGGGAATGCACTCTATTTTCCATTGCGGTGACAAAAGTTATCTAAATCAATGGAGGTGTCATAAGCAAGAGTTCCTTCAGTGGTTTCAGATATTCTCATCCTCCAATTTGTATGTGGCCTGGCTATGTGGCAAAGGAAAACTCAGCATTTGACTTTAAGGTCGGAGAAGCCTAAGAGGCCTCTGAGGACAGACTTAAGACAGTCTAGGACAGAAGAATCATTCTGAGAGAGTTGAAATAGGGTTACCCATGGTGGCAAACAGACAGAGTAGGGAGAAGGTTAGTGAAAGGAGGTTGAAGGCAAAGATTGTGTTATGGGAGTCACAAAAGGAATGTGAGGCCAAAGCCTTCTGAGCAGGTGTCCGCAGTTGGAGAGGAGGATGAGAGTCAAGAAAGAGTGACTCTGTGTCAGCACTACTTTCAAGAAGAGGGTCCCAGACCATCAGGCATAAAGCCAGGAGGCAAACCATCCCAATGAGAGATAGTTGCCCTCAAAGAGAAGTCAAGATGAAAGAGAAAATGAAAGAGCAGAAAAGGGCATCAGTGTCAGAGAAATCTTGAAGCAATTCAGAAGCTATCCATGCCAGGTACAAGACAATGGAGTCACAGGTGAGGAGGCTGGAACCAGAGGCTGAAATGAGGCTTTGGAAGAAGTTTGAGAGAAGATGAGATCTGGAAGAGGGGTTAGAGGAGAGAGGGGCATGAAGGGAGAGAGAGACTTTACATTTTGAACTATGTGTCTGGATGTGAGAGTCAGTAGTGGATGGGCTGGTCAGGTGGCAGCAAGTTATGAGAACTTATTAACATTAGTGTCACTAAAGTGGGTGATATCCAAAGCTCACCATCTACTCAGAAGAGCTGGTGGCTGACCAGGGCCAAATTCTGGTTAGGAGGGACTGGTAGAGACCTTGGCATCCCTCCTAGTTTTCAGCACCAAATGTTTTGTACGAACTCACACAGTCGAACAGACCAGGCATTCTGACAAGGGAAGAAGGTTGATTGGAGGTAGGAGCAATCAGGCTGGCTGTCTAGGCCCCAAACAGAAGGGAACAGGGGATTTTACAGGGTTTTCAGGAAGGGCGTTTGTGGGCTGGAATAGCCCAATGGCAGATGTAGTTGGAAGCTAATTATGGGCATAAGCAGCTGGATCACAGGTGGAGGTCATTTTTATTCTTTGTGGTTTAGCTCTCTATGTGGGGCTAAAGAAAAGTGAGCCAAGACCCCGTTTCAGAACTGGAAGTGTTTGGGGCAGGGTGCCTGGGAAACCTAGAGTCCTGACTCATCAATTACCTAATCTGCTGAACTTTTTAATCTTATTGGATGATCATAGTATTGGCCTATATTTCACCAATCTCATGATTTTGTGCCCATTTTATGGTTTTTATCTATAAAACTTCCTCTGTAAGTGAAATTCATGTCAACACATTTTTGAGCCCCCTCCTGTATCTCTGGAGCTATTCCTCTCTCTCTCTCTCTCTCTCTCTCTCTCTCTCTCTCTCTCTCTCTCTCTCTCTCTCTCTCTCTCTCTCTCAATAAATATTGCCTACTTTTTAAAAACATTGCTCTTTCTTTCTTTCTTTCTTTCTTTCTTTCTTTCTTTCTTTCTTTCGTAAAGGGTCTTGACTCTTAGTGATCCCCTTGTCTCAGCCTCCACAAATTGGATTTGGGATTTCAGGCATGCGTCACCATGCCTGGTTTCAGGGCTGGCACAGCAGGGCTGGTTTTGGGGTTCAACAAGGCATGTGGTACCGGGGATCAAACCCAGGTCCTCACACATTAAAACAGGTGCTTGGACTGCTGAGCTATCTCTCTAACCCTATTATATGTTACACTTAATCTCCATTATTCCTTAGAATTTATTTATTTATTTATTTATTTATTTATTTAATTTATTTGTATTTTAGGGAAGGGTCTACAGGATGTTCAGGGTCTCACTACTAGATTGGACTTGTAGTGATCCTCCTGTTTAGAGCCTCCCAAGAGCTAGGATTAGAGGCATCTGCCACCATGACCAGTTTCAATTGCTGTCTCAGTGCTCCTCGGGGATGGAGCCAGCATGGCAGCCCTGAGGAAAGAAACCCCAAGCCCTTGTTCCTGCTTTGCAGGTGCTTTAATCTGCTGAGCTATGTGGCCAGCCCTTTGTTCCTTAAAACTTATTCTTTGGTTTTGGAAAACATGAACTCAGCATATATACCATTTGGTGGATTGGAAGTTACACTTATTTCCCCTACATCAGCTTCTGTGATAGCTTTAGGACAATCACAATAAAATTAATTGAAATAGAAAATGAAAGTCAGTGGGCTGGGGAGATGGCTCAGTGGAATAAGCGCTTCCCTGGCAAGCGCAAGGGCCTGAGTTCAATCCCCGGTTCCTGAAAAAAAAAAAAGTCAGTGGATAACTATTTTGTAGTGGGAGTCAAATGATGTTTATCTTTCTATTATTCACATTTGAAAAAGAAAAACAAACAACCAAAAAAAAAGAAAAAGAAAAAGAAAGAAAGAAAAATCAAGATCTTTGTCCCAAGCCATTGTTAAAGCATTTAGTTTATTTTCATCCAACGTTTGAAAAATAAAACAGCCATTCTCTTCATCAATAGTTTTATTATATCAGGATAATTAATTCAAACTAATGAAGTTCTCTCAGGTGTCCAGTCTGATGTTACTTAGATCAATAACATTATAGTATCAAATTCTATGTTTTATTATTTATAATTAAAAGTATTTGTATGAAACAACATCCTAGAATTCTTTCAGATTTCATCAATTTTTTCCATTAGTGTCCATATGTGTCATGGAGTTCAATTGTGGATAATGCATTTTATTTATATGCATTGTCTTCTTAGTTCCTCTGGTCTGTGTCAGTTTTTAAATTTTCCTCACTTTCCATGACTGAGATTTTTGAAGTACAATTTGTCAAATATTCTGTAGTACTCACATTGTATATGTGTGATGCTTTTCTCTTATATTATACAATGCGATAGTTTCTTTACTCATTCTTTCTCACTTTTTTTTCTAGTTTAGGAAAGAAAATGAACTAAACTGAAAAACATTGATTTACTATCCTGCCATACACTCAACCCTTCTCAGTATTTCAGTTTTGACACGTATGGGTGGAGTTTTCCACCACATATCACTTTTCTAGTGAAATTCTCCTTAAATTTAATTAAAATCAGTTTATTTCACTTGTGCTACCATCTCATTGGCCTTTGATCCAGATTTCATATATAAAATAATTAGTGTCACACGACTGCCCACCTCTTAATGTCAGGTACAAGTAGTAGCTTTTAAGAAGAATTCTCAATATCTGCTTTTTTATTTGAATCATTTTTTTATTTCTGTGATTTCTTGTACTTATCTGTTTCTTACAGAGAATATGAAATCCTCAAACATATAAACAGGTGGATGCAAGAGAGGAACAGATCAAGGTACAGTGGAAGTACCCCCAGCTTTCCATGCCCCTAAGGGTATACTATTCTGACCAATCTGATGCTCTCCATATTCTGTCATTTTGGGGTTTCTGTAAGCTTGACTTAAACCAGGTCACTCTGACTTGAGTTCCATCCTGCCTCAGCTCTCTTTCTCACACAGGAATCTCATCACGTCCTCTGGCTTCTGATCTTATATACACAGAAGTGATTCTCAAAACCCATACAACTTGCACTGATGATCATACAAATGAATCTTACGTGTTTCAACTATGCATTATTTGTGGTTTATGGAATCTTCTGGTTCTAAATTGAAACAAGGAAGCATAATAAAAAGTATGCATTTGCCAAAAGTTTACAAATGGTTACTTGCTTGTCTAAGATTTTCAGGTTACTGAATTTTTAATTTAAGCAAAACTGTGTATGCTTCAATGTGCACTAACATCACCAGCATTATCCTAAATCTTAGGGTGATATGACTCTCAAATGCTAACCTTCTAAGCCTCTGAAATCTGTGATAAACAATCTTCTTAAATTTTTTTTCTGAAATGGATTCCACTACTTATGAGACAGTTAATATCTGTCATAGACTGTGTCAGGCTCCACAGCCGCAAACCTGCACACTGGTCCGGAACAGATGGGCAGTATTGACTCTATTGGAACATTACGATTTTCAAAGAGTATTCTTCAGGGTAGTGTTGGCCTAGGTAATTTATATCGCAGGCTCTGTTGATAAATAGCTAAACATATCTTGTTGGTAGATTATGTTTCACTGTTGTATAAAAGCCTGTATCCTGAATCTAGTGTATCAAATACTCTGGGAACAACTGGGACACTTTATCTTCTAAGTGACACAATATAATAAAGAATTAGATTTTCCAAGTTGATTAATATGTAAAGGTTAGATCTGTATATGTTTGTACCAATTCTACATGTAAACTCAATTCTATATGTATATGCAGTTTCAAAAACATATTTTAATAATTAGTATTATCTACTAAAAAATAACAACTCAAACATTAAAATAGATCAACATCACTTGTCTTTTTTTGTTGCTGTTGTTGTTCAGGGTCTCACTACATAGCCCACATTAGTACCTATCCTCCTGATTTCTGCCTTCCAAGGGCTGGGATTTCAGGCGCGTGCCACCGCGCCTGGATTCCATCGCCTGCTCAGCACACCCGAAGGTGGGGCCGGCGCAGCAGGCAGAGCCAGGTATTGAACCCTGGCCACTGTGCTTACCTAAGCAAGCGCTTAGTCCGCATAGCTATACCACCAGCCCTATCACTTGTCTTTAGTTATACATTTATATACCATTTGCACTGAGAAGAACCAAGTCTCAGCTCTCAAGCCAGTACCTACAGACAAAATAAAATGAACTATATTACTGAGCTGTTAAAATTTTGTCTATAATTATTAAATAAAGAGAGTTATAAAATATTTTATTCACATTAGAGTTCCCACATAGATACAGAATACTTAGATAAGTATGAAATTTAGATTTTAGAAAATGTAATAATATACTATTTGGTCAAATACACCGATAATAAAATATTATTGTTTTTACCAAATCTTAAATTTACCTGAGAATCCTATATTTTTGTTAAAAGTAGCAATCCTAGTTTTGAAAATGCAACTCATCCCTGAAATATTTATTCATTTTATTTTTATTTTTTTAAATTTTTGATTGATTTTAATGAGAAAAAATGGTAAAATTAGCAAAGAAACAGTTTCATAATAGGCTAGTAGGACAGTTACAATAATTAATGCATTGCTTGCTGTTGTCTTTGTACTAGTTATTCAGAAGATGTAGGCATGATATCTTCTCTACATAATATTAGTACAAACCTTTCTTCTCATTGAACTAAGAGAAAGCAGCTCTATGTCTATCATAACTATCGTGTATATGCATAGATAGGTAGATAGATAGCTAGGTAGGTAGGTAGATAAGTAGATAGGTAGATAGGTAGATATATTTCGTTTCACTAAAAAATGGTCCTTTATTTATATCCTCCATTTTTGCTTTGTTTTGTCAAAGATGGGTGTTCCATGGCTTTTAGAGAAACTGTGGTATTTGGAGAGGTCTTTAAAGGACCTTTGCATACTTGATGCCAGTCCAAATATTGTAGGTACTTGAACTCAGCAAAATAACTCAGTATAGTCCAATATACATTATAGTAGTAAGTTACCAGCACAAATTACACTTGTCCGAAGTTGTTGACTGGAGTCTTTTACAGCTCAGCATATTAATATAGATTTACTTGCTATACATCATGGTTATACATTTTGCAGGATGGTTAAGACCAAGTTAAAGCAAGAGCTATATAACTAAAAATGTAACTTTTGCTATGTGAAAAGGTTAATCAAATCTCCTAAAGATTTACTTTGGAACCATGTGCAGCACCTTGCGGATCTTTCATCTGTGTCAGTCATGTGGATGAGTCATGGTCATTCCTTGACCAGTTTGCTCTCTGTGAAAGCCTGAGAGAAATTGTTCTATCTTGGTTACTCTCCTTAGGTACACTACACATCATCAATCACTTTCCTCTGTGGACTCATACACTTCTTGAACAGAAAATTTGGGACAATACTTAGTTAAAGGATTTATGTTCTGAGTCCTCACTGACCTTGAAGGGATAGAGTCAAAATATTGACTTTTTAGCTCATCTATCTCTCTAATGTTTAGTCTGCAAACATTAGTTGTTAAACATCCAAAGGAGAAGCGTACAGATATTATTACCTTATAACAGAGGCTATTAAGCCTACAATCATTATCTGTCTGAATATCATATACATTATTCATAAAATGAAACTGCTGTTTTCCAACAACAATGAATGTCCTAAAATTTAAATCCCTATAAAACGTTAAAGAAAAATAGCACATTTTTTCATATATTTAGAAACCAAACCATATTGAAAATTGTAGTATAATCCTGATATATTTTGTTTTTCTTGACCCTCATTTAATTTTTCAGATTTGCGTATGTTAAACCATCCTTGCATACCTGGGATGAAGCCTACCTGGTCATGGTGCATAATATCCTTTTTTTTTCAAAATTTTATTGATAAACAGCAATGAGACAGTTTCTAATCAAATAGGAAGTACAGTTTCAACAAATAACACACTGCATATATTCTTCTTAGTGGTTAATTACTGTACAAGATGCGGACTCGAGATCCTATTTACAAACACCATGAGAACAAATCATTCTATTCATTAAGAGAATTCAACTATATACCTATAATAAACCACTTTGAATACACAGATACAAAATGGACATTCATCTGTATACCCTATTTTTTTAAGTTCCGTTA
>NW_004524682.1:9605402-9619041 GCF_000260255.1 Octodon degus | reverse complement strand
TATTTTGTTCCATCCTTTGACTTTCAGCCTATGAATGTCTTTATGAGTTAAATGTGTTTCTTGTATACAGCATATTGTTGGATTTTGTTTCCTAATCCACTGTGCCAGTTTATTTCTCTTAATTGGTGAATTGAGGCCATTTACATTGATGGTTAGAATTGAGATGTATTGACTTATGGTTGCCATGTTATTTACCTGTTATCGTGTACTCCTTTTTCTCCTGTGTTTAATTGCTTAACCTTTTCATTCGGTTGCTTCCAATCTCATTCGTGGAGTTTTGATCATTTTGTTCCCTCTCTAGAACATCTTTCAGTAGCCTGTGTAATGTTGGTTTTGTCATCGCGAAATTTTTTAGCTGTTCTTTGTCATGGAAGTATTTCACTTCTCCATCAAACTTGAAAGAGATTTTTGCAGGGTATAGTCGTCTGAGCTGGAATTTGTTTTCATAGAGCACCTGAAGTACTCTGCTCTATGCTTTTCTTGCCTGCATGGTTTGTGAAGAGAAGTCAGCCGTAATTCTGATGGGTTTTCCTTTGAATGTGATCTGCTTCTTTTCTCTAGCGGCTTTCAGTATATTAGTGTAGTGCTGAGTTTCTGGAACCTTGGGTATTATATGCCTCCCTGTGTTTTTAATCGAGTTGAGGTTGCTTGGCATTCTCTATGCTTCAGTTACCTGAATGTCAGATTGTTTCCTCATATTTGGGAAGTTTTCTGCTATTACTTCTGTCCATATTTTTAAAATTTCATTTGTATTGACTCCTTCTTTCTCATTGATGCTTATTAGTCTCACATTGTTCATCTCTGCATCATCTTGCAGGTGATGGGTTAATTTTTCTGATCATAGTTGTTTTTAAGAGATCCTCTCTTATCTTTTCACTAGCTGCACCGCGTCTTCAAGATCTGAAATTCTGTCTTCACTTTCACTTAAACGGTTTTGCACGCTTGTGATTGAGATTTTAATTTCCTCTATATCTCTTTGACTCTGCTTCATGCGATCTATTTCTTTCCTGTATTGCTCATTCAGGGAATCCATCATTTTTCTAATATCCTCTATTTTTTATCAATATCTTCTTTAGAAGCTGTTAGAAATTATTTTACTGAAGTGTTTTTTTTTTTCAGATTGGGTTTCCTGCCTATGTTTCTGTAGTTACTTCTTTACTTCTTCTGCTACGAGTTCTGAGAGTTCTTTTTTTATTTCAGAAAAGAATTGCGCTCCAATTTCCTCTATATCTTTCTGTTGTTGCTTATTTACTATTGACACTCTTAATTCATGCATTTGAGCTGAGCTAGTGTCCTCCGCACTTATTCTGGGTGGGTACTGGGTTTCTTCCATATGTTTCTGCTTTTGATTCTTTAGTGCAGATGTTATTAATTCAGGGATTTCTTTTTTCATATCCAATCTGAGGTCTTCTATATCTTTCTGCAGCTGTTTATTTCAGAAGCTGTTGATTCATTGCTTTCAGCTGTGTGATTTCCAATTTTTTCTGTGTTAGTGTCCTCTGCACTTGTTATGTGTGGGCTTGGTTTCTGAGGTTGCATTTTATTCCTTCTCATCATTTTGTGTAGCACTGACTTCTGACCTTTGTTGTAGATCTTTGATGTAGTTATAACCTTTGCACATACTGAAGTTTAGGTGCAGCTCCAGAAAGTTTGGACTTATCTAGCTGCATCTGGCTTAGGTCTGGCTGCTGTGCTCAGCTCCTTCCTGCTGCTTCCCTTGAGGGTGAACTTGTTGTGCTCCTGTGGCAAGATGTTCTGCTCCTGGACTAGCTGGGTGGATCTATCCTCTACACTCTCTGCAGGGATTGCAGCTGCAGCGTTACACCTCAGGCATGTATGCCAGGCCTGAGCTGTACCTGGAGGGGGCAAGGTGAAGTAGGGGGAAGAGGAAGCTCTCCCACACACTCACTGTACCTGGGCTAAGACTGGGTCCAGGGATTCCCAGAACACCGCAAAATTCCTACTCGGCAGGTGGGAGGGGGAGGTGCTGAGGAGTGGTCGTTGGCGGCCCAAGGGGGTGGGAGAGTGTCCAGCCCACGCTGCGCCTGTGCTGGGACTGGTCCCGCCGGCACAGGGTAGCAGGAAGCTCTCCACACACTCACCAGACCTGGACTAGGACTGGGTCTGGCATAATCTTCTTGATGATTTTCTGTATTCTTTTTGTAAGATTTTATTGAAACATTTTGCATTTATGTTTATGAAGGAGATTGGCCTGTAGTGGTCTTTTTTAGTTGTGTCTTTCTCTGGTTTTGTATCAGCATGATATTTGCCTCCAGGAGTGATTTTGGGCTTATTGTTTCCTTTTCAAATTAATTAAAGAGATTGAGGAGTTTTGGGATTGTATCTTCTGAAAATTTCTTGTAGAATTCAGCTGTGAATCCATCAGGACCTGGGTTTTTCTTTGACAGTAAGGTTTTTTTTTTTTATTAAATTTTGAATTTCATTGGATGTTTTTCAGTTTTTGAGAGTTCTTATATCCCCTTGATTCAGTTTTCATAATTTGTACCTTTCTAGGAATTCTGTGTCTTCAATTTTTTGAGAATAAAGATATTTCAAAGTAACTATTGATAATCTTCTGAATTTCCACAGTGTCTATGGTAATTTCTCCCTTTTAATTCCTTATTGCTTAAATATGAATTTTTTCTTTTCTGTTTTTGATGAGGTTGGCTAGGGGATTATCAATTTTACTTAATCTTTCAAAGAACCAGCTTTTTGATTCATTAATTCTTTGTATTGTTTTCTTCATCTCTATTGCATTAATTTCTACCCTAATCTTTAAAATTTCTTCCCTTTTTTGTGCTTTGGGTTTCATTTGTTCTTCTTTTTCTAGGTGATTGAGGTCCAGCATTAGGGTATTCGCTTGTTTTCATTGTTTTCCTTATATGTGAGTTCATAGCTATAAATTTTCCCCTAAGAACTGTTTTAGTTGCATCCCATAAATTCGGGTAATTTGTGCTTGGAATTTCATTGAGTTTTAGATATTGTTTAATTTCTTGTTTAATTTTATTTGTAACTCATTGGTTGCTGAGGAGGGGTTGTTTAATTGTTATGTTTTTATAGGGGTTTTTGTTATTTCTTTTGTCTTTTATTTCCAGTTTCTTTGTGCTGTGGTCAGATTATATGCATGGGATCATTTTTTTTGCATATACTTAAGTATGACCTATGGACTAGTACATGGTCTATTTTAATAAATGTCTCATTTATAGCTGAAAGTAATATGTATTCAAATATGCCTTAGTGGAACATTCTGTGTATTCCACTAAGTCCTTTTGTTCATAGGTCTGGTTCAGTTCTACTACTTCTTTGACAATTTTTTCTCTGTTTGACGAATCTTTTTGGAATAAGGGTGTGCTAAGATATGCTGTCAATATTGTGATACTGGATATTTGATTTTTCATGTCCATTAATATTTGTCTTATGTGGTTGGGTGCCCTTGTGTTTAGTGCATATATATTTACGATTGTCATCTCTTCCTCTTGCATTTTCACCTAACTAGTATGTAGTGGCCTTTTTATTTTGATTGTTCTTGGTTTGAAGTTCAGACTGTCTGAGAACAGGATTGTTACCCTTGCTTTTTTCTGAGGTGCTGGGGCAGTAGTATTATATTTCATCCTTTGACTTTCAGCCTATGAATCTCTTTATTAGTTAAGCGTGTTTCTTCTATACAGCATATTGCTGGATTTTCTTTCCTACCATTCTGCCAGTCTATTTCTTTTAATTGGTGAATTGAGTCCATTTATATCGATGGATATAATTGTGATATACTGCCTTATTTTTGATATGCTATTTATCTGCTGTTGTGTACCTCTTTTTCTCATGTGTTTGTTTGCCCTACTTGCTGGATATTTTACCATTCTCATTTGTGGAGTTGTGGCCATTTTGGTCTCTCTCTAGAATATCTTGTAGTAGGCTATGTAGAGTTGCCTTTGTCATTATGAAACTAAAGAGATTTTCTTTGTCATGGAGGTATTTCTCTTCTCCAATGAACTTAAGAGTTTTATAGTGTATATCACTCTGGGTTGGATTATTTTTGCTTGCAAGACTTGTAGTACTTTGCTCCATGCTCTTCCTGACTTAATGGTTTGAAAGAGAAATCTGATGTTTTTCTGATGGTTTTTCCTTTACATGTGATTTGTTTGTTTTCTCTAGGACCTTTTAGTATATTGTTCTGATGCCTAATTTCTGGAATCTTGATTATTATATGTCTTGATGTGGTTTTAAATGGGTTGAAGTTAATTGGAATTCTGTATGTTTTGTTTACCTGAATGTCAGATTATTTCCCCATATTTGTAAAGTTTTCTCCTATTTCGTCTGCTCATATTATTTTCATGTCATTTGTATTGACTCCTTTTTTCTCATTAATGCTTATTAGTCTTATGGTTTCATCTTTGCACTGTCTTTCAGGTGTTAAATTATTTCTTCCTGCATGCTACTATTTTTTTTTCAAAACTGGGGATTGAACTCAGTCCCTTGCACTTCCCAGGCAAGTGCTTATTCTATTGAGCCATCTCCCAGCCCCAATTCTAATTGTTTTTAAGAGATCTTTTCTTACATTTTCACTAGTGCAATGGTGTCTTCAAGGTTTAAAACTCTATCTTCATTTTCTTTCAAATGATTTTGCCAGCTTGTGATTTCTTGCAAATCTCTTGCATTTTTTCCGGTTGGGCTTGGGGCCTGAGGGTGCCTTTTGCTCCTTTCTTTGTCATTTGTTTAGCTCTGTTCTCTGACCTTCAGTGTAGAGCTTTGGTGCAGTTATTACCTTAGCATCTACCAGTATTCTAACCCAAGAGAGATTATGTGGTTACAGTTTTGTGTTTATTGAGCTACAATTAAGAATATTAATAATGGGTAGTGATACTTAGCAATTCACAATCTTTTACAACTAATGGGCTTGTATTTTAGACCATAAGAGCAAATACTATGTCTGTGTAGGTAAGCAGATATTACATTGGGAATTTGCATTTAAATTAGTTCCCCTAAGTTCTGTCTGATCACCTCCCCTTGAAGTATATGTGGTCTTCTAAGCAGACTGGTTCATCCCGGTTATCTGTTGCCCCATCTCAATCAAAGAGAAAGAGAGAGGATGCTTTCATAGATCTGGGTCTCACAAAGTGTCTCAGCTTTCTGATTCCTCTTCTTCCTGCTGTAGCCTGTGGAAGTGAACCCACTGTGTAAGCAGTCAGATTTTTTTCAGCCTTGTAAGAGAATATCACAGACTGAATCTTTTAACTTATGTCTTACAGTCCAAAAGATAGGAAGTACAAGATCAAGGTGCCACCTTTGGAAAAGAGAAGCTTGTTGGGTCATCTCATGGCAGAGTGGTACAAAGAGCACAAAAGAGAAAAAAGAGAGACCACATTGTCCTATTCTAAGTCACTCGCTGTAGAGTTAACGGCATTAGTTGAGACATAGGATGCAGTTCTTATGGGTAACTCCTAATCATCATATAAAATCTTTTATTTCCTTTTTTAATTTTTTTGGCAGAACCGGGGATTGAACTCAGGCCCTTGCACTTGCCAGGGAAGCGCTTATTCCACTGAGCCATCACCCCAGCACTAAAATCTTTTATTATAAAAAAATTAAAATGAAAATATATCAGTGTCTAGTATAAGAGAAACAATTTTCAGTTATTAATGATAAAATCATTTCATTAGCCATGGGTAAAATACCTTATAAAAAATTTCTTTTCTGCCACAATTACACTTTTTAATGAGTGAAAATGAGCACATTTTGTTCTACAAACTGATAGAATGATAAACTTTTTTATATTTTCTATATTGATATGTTAAATTAAAAATATGCATACAATATATATTATCTGCTACTATACTCGCTAATTTATCTCCTCAAAACTTCACTGCACCTTTTGCTCCACATATCTATAAAAACAGTGGCAAACATTCAAGGTATTTCATAAAATAAGCTATCATCAAATGTATATCTAATAAGTATTCTAGAATTATTTTTGTATTACGTTGGACTTAATGATTCAAACAGAAATTGTTTTACACTTGTTAATGAAAAGCAAAAAAAATATAATGTGATAACTGTACAATGTAGTGCAGATTTAATTTAAGGCACATGAAAATTGGAACTCGTAAATACAATTTATTAACTTAAAGCTAAACAATAGAAATAAACAAAAAACTCCTGACAAATGATGGTGAAAATGAAATTTAGGGAATAGCATAAAAGGAAATATTTTATATACTCTGGTATAATAACCAATCCATTGTTCATTATATTGTCAATATTATTTTGCAGTAACTAAGTGAAGGTGATGTCTGTCCTAATGAAAATTTAAATTAGATTTATATTCTATGTCTTGAAAAAACTAAAAATTAAGCAATGCAAGTTAGATAGTGTTTGATGTACAGTCTTTATACCATCTGTATAATAATAAAGATGCTGAAGAAAAGGCCTCAACAATAAATGATAATTTTCATAGTGTGAAATGCCTGGAATATTCTTTGGTCTTATTGATGCATTCTTTTTACATTACCTATGTTTTGTATATATAGATATATATTATAATTTTATGTAATAAAATTTCTATTTTTCATAGAAGTCACTCAGGTTCACCAACATTGCTTTATTGTAACAAAAATTCAGATGTGGGAAGAGAAGTTTCTATTCCTTAATATATGAGATTAATTAACAATATATTCATAACTTCTCTGTCAAATACATGAAATAAACATATCATTGGTCTTGAAGCAGCATTGCCAGTATAAAATATAAAATGGCCTATTAGTAATGACACATAATCTATGTCTATTGGAAAAGCCAAATAGCAAAACCATTTGTTTGTTTGTTTGTTTGTTTGTTTATTTATTTATTTGGTACAGGGTCTCACTACACAACTCAGACTCATAGTGATCATCCTGCTTTTAGCCTCCCCAGTGCTGGAATTACAGGCATGCACCTCCATGCTCAGTCCCAGTGACTGGCTTAGTGCTCCCAGGAGTGGGGCTGGTGGTGACATGTGTGGCTGGGGATCAAACCCCAGTTCCTGTACTTGTCTAGGTAGGCCTTCAAATAATGAAATCTTATGTCTCTAATATCTCTTAGAAATACTGCCTCTTCAATTCCTACACTGAAAAAAAAAAAAAAAAAAAAAAAAAAAAAAAAAAACAATCTCCCAGCAATTAAAACAGTTGCAGAGGATTGGCCAAATAGCTCAGGGGATGAAAGCACTTGCAAGTAGGTGCAGGGGAGAGAGGTTTGATCCCTGTGCCTGCCGTGCTGGCCCTGCCCCTGGGGTGCACTGAAATGGCAATTGAGACTGGGTGCGGTGGAGCCTGCCTTTAATTCCAGCACTTGGGAGTCTGTACACAGGAGAATTGCTATGAGTCTGATCTAGTAGTGAGACCCTGAACACCATGTAGACCCTTACCTAAAATACAAAAATGGGTATAGATTTAAAAAAAATAAATAAATACAACAGTTGTAGAATGAATATATAAACACTAAGAATATGTATAGATGTAATACAACTATTTCTTTGATAGAAGACAAAATATCTGGCTAATACATTTTTTCAGTATATAGGTTATATTTGTTGTGGCTTAAACCATAATAGAAAAACCATAAAGATTTCTTCTGTGTCTTCTCTTAAAGTCATAGTTTACACAAAACATTTAAAATAGCTAAACATGTCTTCTCTTCAAAAATGTGCTCTAACAGAAACATGAGGGTAAGTCCAATAAATACACTTCATTATATAGTCCTGTGACCTAGTCTTTACAAATTATTTATTATATTAGAAATTTTTACATAACAATATGAGTATTTTTGTGTTTTGAAAAATGTTTACAAACATTTTCCTAGCCACAGTGCATTTAACACTGTTCTGAAGTACATACATAAGGTATTCCAGTAGAGAAATCTTTGAAATAATCACATATGAACAAATGCACTCTATACACACTGTAACTGCTCTCTTCTGAATATTGAACCATTGCTATCATGCTGTGAAATAAATGGGTTCCTGCCTCCTCCTGTGTCTGTTGCAGTGACTTTGTTTAGTCAAATAATAATAGGAAATCCAACATGATTTTCTGTGTGAGTGGTAGAAAAGCAGTGAAAGAATTAAAATAAGACCTAGGAAAAAAGAGAAAGATGGAAGAAACACAAAGGGAGCATGAATTTGCTTACTGGGGAGGAATATGTCTAATTCCTATGATCAATCACAAAATGTAGATGTCCCCATCTTTGCTATATGAGAAAGTTTAAACTGTATTGATTTAGGTTAAAAGTTTTCAAATTCTTTTTCTTTCTTATGTATGATAATCTAAAATCTATAAATAATATGCAGCCAGAGACTTAGTCTCCTAAAATGTAGCCTAAGAACTGCAGCACATCCGTGATATTACTCTTCATTGGGCCACTAAGAGACAGAAATTTAGAATGACCTTTTGAAGGTATAAAGATATCAAGCTTATATCCTATAAGCCCTCCTCAGTTCCACAGTGAGATATCTAAGATAAATATATCAAGGTGCTTATATAAATACGTATACAATGGCAGAACCATACAGGCATGGACATGTATGGCTAGGCAGAAAACAATAACTCTCTTTATATTAAAACTGTCCTTACATTAAAAATTTACATTAATAGAAACAATCCTGCCACAACTAGTCTGCTAAGTATTAAATTCTGGTTGTAGTTTCCATTGTTAGTATATGTCTTATGACGTCTGATGTTACTAATAATGATCTTTGCCATGTGACCCAACAATACGGAAAACACTTATAAAAAAAAAGAGTTGAGATGAAGATAATCAAAGAACAGCAAGTCAGGGCTGTGGAGATAGCTCAGTAGAATAAGCGCTTGCCTGGCAAGTAGTGCAAGATCCTGAGTTCAATCCCTAGTACTGAAAAAAAAGAAAAAAAAAAAAAAAAAAAAAAGAACAGCAGTTCATTTGTAGAGGAAGTCCTTAAGGGTTAAATGTGCAAAAAGTAAAGTCTCTTTATTAGTGTTGCATAAAACTCTAGTGCTTTTTCACTTAAACTAACAGAAGAAAGTAAAGAAGGAGAGGAGAAATGTAAGGCATGAACATACTGCTCTCGATGAGAGTGCTGCGTAAAGCTAGGCATTCCTATGTCAGAATCTATCCACTTGCCAAAGCTTTGGAAGGACCAAAAGCAAAAAGTTGACACAAAATGATGGAACCACATGTCATTGAGTTAATCCGTATTGCTCATCATCCACGGCACAGCACCATAGACAAGGTGGTGGACCCAACAGAGTGCTGTTTCTCACAGCTCTGGAGGCCAAACGTTCAAGGTCAAGGTGCTAGCAGAGCTAATGGAGCTATTGTGTGGTGCAAGCACTTTCTGGCTTGAAATCTGCTCTCACTTGGCCTTTTCTCCACTTTTTCTCTTCCTTTCCTACAGTAGGACACTTAGTACCACATACAGCCATAATTACCTTAAAAGTCACTTCTTCAAATACAGTCATATTTAGGTGAAGCTTCAGTCTTACTTTTGAGGGACACAACTTGGCACACAGCAGCTGTAGGTATGTGGATTGATTCTGACATAGGAATGCCTGGCTTGAGTCATGGCTCTGCCACTTACCACTACTATTGACAGTGGAAATGATTTTTCAGTTTTAGTATTAAATTTTCTCATCTCTAAAATGGGGACTAGAACTTCAATTTCTTCACACAACATTTTTTATTAATATAAGAAAATGACACAGTGCATAGTGCCTGGGTGAGTATTTGAAAAGTAAGGCATCCACCATCTTTGTTAATTTTATTTTCTCCACATAAAATATACTGAAGATAGAGTTGAAATGAGAATAACTTTCTAACTCTGAAGTTATTTCTTTAGTTACTTAGGCAGCAGTCTTTGGTTCTCTAGTTTGATTTTCTAGTAAGGAGAAAGTGGGAGAAACCTCCCATTCATATCTCACAGTTATGGTGTCAAACACAGAGATAATTCCTATATGTAACACTTGGAGATTTTGAGATATTATCATGGTAGGAATTATCAATTTCTCTGCTAATAAACAGCAGCATATGCACAAGAAATGAACTATAATTTAAGATTTCAACTCATTACAATGTGGAATACAGTCACGATTGTTCTGGATTATTTGCACATTAAAAATGTTTTTTATTTTGTTTGTCTTTGTGGTATTTCATTCTGGATTACATGAAAACTTTTCTATAAGGATAGAGTAAAGAAAGAAGATACTAATGGTGTCTTGGCTCTTTCTTTGAGTAAAATGATACATAGAAGACTGAAAGTCTCGTTTGTGTGTTGGACAGAACAAACCAAAGGAAAATCACTGCCATTATGGTGTCATAAACTAAATTTAGGAGAAAACCAGAAGATATGGGTGACTTTTTTACTTATAGCTTTGCATAACTTTGAAATAACTTTTAATCATTCTGATAACTGCATTATAAATCATAATTTTTAAAAGTGAACTTATAAGTGAACTAAAAGAATGAAAGTACTAAAGTTCTAAGAAAACTAAAAGAAAGTAAATTGCTGTAAAAAATAGGAAAATCAACACAGGTGCAATAAATAATCATTTATCAAATAAGGTTGTAAGTTAAAAGATTGAAAGCTCACCTGAGAACTTCACTAAATGATCAAGATTGAGAACAGAGGGTGACAGATAGTCAGCTGAGAAGTCTGTATTTTCTCCTTTCATTCCTTGTTCAGGGAATATCTTGCTCTTGCTATTTCCTTTCTTAAAAAAAATCTATCTCCTTTTCCTTTTGTGTTTCCATTTCTCCCTTTCATTCAGAAAGATTCTGGAGATAGATGAATGAATGGATTGATAGTTCTGTTGCTAGAAATATAGTCATTATAAGAATAATATGTAGTGAAGAAACATGTTATAAACTAAAGAACCTGGTGAAAAATAATTTATAAAATCTTAAAATGTAAATTTAAGCATAAGCAAGATACAGCGCTTTCTTCATGTTTTTAAAACTTACATCATTCCCACCTTCTCCACTAACCGAGTACCCAAGGAGTTGGGTGCTCCTTAGTATTAGTATTATTTAAATAGCCTCAAAAGTAGATGTTGCATCTGGGTTCCAAGAAGAGAAAATGTGTTCTGTACTCCAACTATTTTAGGAATTTTTACGTGGCGCTCTGGGTACAGTCTTCCATGACAGGCTCACAAAACTCTTACAAAAGGAGTGTCCTCTCTAGAGGGTCAGACATATGGATACGGGAAGCTCGAGTGGGAATGCAGCGAGAGGCACCATCAAGCACGATGTCTCATCGGCCTATGCTTTGCTCTTGCAGACAAAACGAATGGCAAATAACATCAAAATGAAACAACTTAAATCAATCTTTGATAACCTCCTCACATGGACTTACTGGTCACCCAAGACCATGTTTCCATAAGAAAATTGATTAATTAAAGATAATGCAGATAGAGTAAACAAAAAAGCAGCAACACTTACTATAGCAACCTGAATTCCCACTTCTTTTCTATAAGAAGCATTTTTTATCATTTTGCACTTTTCCTTAAGTACTAATTGGGTGGGCAGGAGAAATAACTGGCAATTGGCAAGGAGTATTAACTCCACTCAGATAATTCATCTATTCATTGGTCTCCATTTGCAGGAGTTCTGTCTTTGATAAATTTTAAAAAACATTTATATCGTGTAGATAGCATATGACAAATCTGGAAATAAACAAAAGTAATTATACTCTTGTGAGTGGGTGACCCGACAATCTTGTGCTTGACCAAAAGGGTTATTAAATAAAAAAAAAATACCCAAAAGTTTTACATGTGTATCATTCTCAATTGGAATCAAGACTTAATTCATTTTGTCTCAGCTTCTTTAGCTTACCGAATGAGAGAATATGTGGCAATATTCACAATTAAGTAATAACCTGGAAGAAATTATTTGCAAGCCAGTTGAAATGTGTAGTCATTAGTTCCTCACATGATAGTACACTGAAATCCACAGTAAGTGTTCATTCTTTCTTTCCAATAATTAATAAGAGTATTTATAGTCTTATGATTTAAAAAATTTCCCAATGTAATATGTCTAATTTGATCATATTTTAGCATATTTGATTACAATAGAGCCGAGAAAATATAATCTTAACTTAAAAAATCTTTCAGGTTTAATTAATTCACTGTTAATTGTGAACTAAATTAACATTAATTATTTAGAATATTTATCACTTTCAATACTTTACATATGAAAAGAACACTGTGTATATGAACGTCTAGATGACCGCAGGTTTGGTAGAGACTTTTAGATACAACACGCATGGCATAATCCATGAAAAAAGACTGTATAACATGGGCTTTATTTAAATTAAATATTTACACAATGATAAAGACATCATCAAAAAAAGACATCATCAAATTTATAAAACAGTATCCTACAAGTTGAGAGAAAGTATTTTCAAAAGATATGTTTAGTAAAATATTTCTGTTCAAATATAATAAACCATTAAAATTCAAAAAGAACAATGACTCAACAAACATCATATCAATCTTTTTGCCTATATATGTATATATATATATATATATATTACTACATCTACATATATATCCATGCATAAAATGATATTCTACATAATATAATATCTTGGAAATGAAAATTAAAATAATTAGTGACCTCTTTGTATATCTGTGTTGGAACAGTTAAACCTAAAAACAGATAGAATCAAATGCAGAAAATTTAGAACCACAGATTTCTTCACTATTTCAATCATGAAGGGAGAAAAGATTCGAATACTAAGCAATAGATAGTTACACAATTGTTAATTGCTTTCATCTTTTTAGGTAATCTTCAGTAACATTGAGAAAAAGTAATCACTATGCTTATTCATTACAAACTGTCATGGTCTCAACAATAGCCATCAATAATTATAATTGGTTAATTTATTTTTTTGTTATAGATTGAATCCCACAAGCAGTCACTACCCAAGCATAAAATAAAAATATTAACAATACTTGGGTTAGAACTGCTATGGGGGCTATATTCATTAATTAATTGTAACTCCTAGGAAAGATACAGCAGTGCCATGCTGGATTTCATTTTGATAATGTGGAAACATTCAGACTAAGCAGGGGACCCAGTCCTAGCCCAGGTCCGGTGAGTGTGCAGAGAGTTCCTGCTACACTGCACCGGCGGGACCAGTCCCAGCCCAGGCGCAGCATGGGCCGGACCCTCTGAACCCCCTCGGGCTGCACCACACCACTTGGCTGTACCTCCCCACCCCTCCTGCCGAGTCGGAAATTCTGCCGACTTCTGGGAACCCCAGACCCAGTCCTAGTCCAGTTCCACTGAGAGTGTGGAGAGCTTCCTGCTACCCTGCGCCGGCGGGACCAGTCCCAGCCCAGGCGGCAGCGTGGGCCGGACCCTCTCCCACCCCCTCGGATCCCCTCACCCCTCCGCCATAGCTCCCCCACCCCTCCCGCTCAGTAGGAATTTCTGCCAACTTCCGGGAACCCCCAGACACAGTCCTAGCACTGGTCCGCAGCAGGAAGGAGCTGAGCACAGCAGGCAGACCCAAGCCAGATGCAGCTGGATAAGTCCAAACTCTGTAGAGCTCCACCTTAACTTCAGTAGGTGTGAAGGTTATAACTACAGCAAAGATCTACAACAAAGGGCAGAGGACAGTGCTACACAAAATGAC
>NW_004524682.1:9604190-9605302 GCF_000260255.1 Octodon degus | reverse complement strand
TATTTTAAAAATAGGATAAAGAATTATATACTTCTCATGTTTGCACATAAGTCCAAAAATCTCACCATATACAACCTTGAAGCAGGACCCTCCCACAATATTGCTTTTCCTGTCTCTTGTTTTCATTCACCATCGCCTTCTATTTGAACACCCACGTACCTGAGAGACATCATAGCAGTAAATGGCATGTCATGACAAGTCACCCATATTCAGACTACCAGAATGACAGGGACTCCAAATATGAAACTACTGTTACAAATTACCATGTGCAGTGCAGTAGCGTAGTTCACAGGTATCAGTATATATAGTTAGTCATGGTGAGAATCTTTCCAATTAACTGCTAGATTAAAAAAATTTTCTCAATATTCTCAGGATCATTGCCTTGCTCATCTTTTCCGTATAACTGTATGGCTTGACATTGCCATGTTTACTAGCTCTTCTCCTTTCCCTCTCTTGATTAGTTAGTCCTTGAGATCCTGCTTTCCTTTTACTTCTATTATATCTTTCTATTTGTATTTCTTCTTTGGAGTTCTTGTACTAGGGAGACTATACGATATTTACACATGTGTGTCTGGATTATTTCACTTATGGTTATATGTTGAAGTGGTATCCACTTCAATAAAAGGGCTTGCAGTTTATCATTCTTAATAGCTGAATAATACTCCACTGTGTAAATATACCACATCTTTCTCAACCATTCCTCATGGATGGGCATCTTGGTTGTTTCCAAGATTTGGCTATCACAAATTGTGCTGCTATAAACATAGGCACACAAATATCCCTATGATATGATGTTTTCAGATCCTCTGGGACAATCTCAGTAGAGGAATAGCTGATTTAAAGGGGATTTCTAGACCAACTTTTCTAAGGAGTCTCCATATTGATTTCTATAAGGGTTGCACCAGTCTACATTCCCACCAGCAGTGGAGAAGGGTTTCTTTTTCCCCACAGCCTCTCCAAGATTTGTTGGTGGGTGATATCTTTATGATAGCCATTCTTTCAGGGGTGAGATGATATCTAATGTGGTTTTAATTTGCATTTCACGAATGGCTAGTGATGTGGAGCATTTTTTCATATATTTATTTGCTTGTTTAATTTCTTCCTCTGAGAAG
>NW_004524682.1:9588527-9603918 GCF_000260255.1 Octodon degus | reverse complement strand
ATTCTCTTAATGAATAGAATGATTTTTGCTAATGGTGTTTGTAAGTAGGATCACAAGTCTGCATCTTGTACAGCAATTAACCACTGAGAAGAATGTATGCAGTGTATTATTTGTTGAAACTTTACTTTCGATTTGATTTGAAACTGTCTCATTGCTATATGTTTATCAATAAAACTTTGAAAAGAAAAAAAAAAGACTAAACAGGAATAATTTTGGATGGATAGAGACAGCTCATAGGTAATTTGCAAACATTGCAGGCAGTGTTTTCTTGTTTTGAGAGATAATTTAAATTCTAGGTAAGAGTACTGACATTCCTGAGGAATCTTTCTTAACAACAATGGACCATGTTTCAGCCTGTGCCATCCATCTGCTTCTCCTCCCAGAGAAACAGCATTAAAAAAAAAAGACAAACAATTAGTTGTGGAGTGCTCAGTGGATTTCAAGATTATGGGAAGAGTGTGAGAAAATGTCAGTGACTTCTTTACCTTTTTCTGGAAGCAAGTTGAGACTATCCTCATTTCTTATCTTCTCTGCACAAGGTCATTTATTCTTTGAGTAATTATTTTCCAAGAGTAGCCAGAAGGTGACATTTATATTGGCATTTTCCAAACTTAAATGATATTTTTGACCCTGGGAACATGTTCTGTGTATTTGAGTAATGTTATATGTTGTAATGGCAATCTTTTGTTTTTCTGTATGTTTTTCTTGAGGTAGTAAAAGTTGATGGAATTGCTGTTTTAACATTATCTGCAAGAAGAAAAATACGTTTTTTTGAATTGTAAGTGTAGTGTGGAAATATAGACAGTTGAGGTAAAATGCAAAACAGAAAAAATCATCTAATACAGCAACTGGACTGGTACTGCTAAAACATGAGACACATTATCTCATCCCTCTTCTCAAACCTTTGATATATTTTAGTGGCATAGACAATAAAGTATGAACCCTAAGGATGACTTAGAAGGGCTACTACAATCATAAGTCATGAACCTAGTTCTTATTATGCACCACTCTGTCACAGTCACCATGGATTTGTGCTTTTCAAGAATGCATCATGCAGAAACTTACATGAGAGCCTCTCTTATTTGCTGGCACCTCGGCTTCTATGTTCCCACCCCAGTACTTATGCTATGGTTGCCTCCTTTTCTGGTAAAGTCTGGTTGCAGGTATCTAGCTGTGCTGCTGGTCTGCCTCCATGCTTCTGGGTGTGCTCTGCTGATGGCATCCTGAAGAAGCCACCCCTGCTGTTGTTTTATGTTGTAGTGTCATCCTCACTCCCCACACGTGCAAGCTCAAGGCCTATTGGCCTGGTATAATTAGAGTTGTTTCTTTACCCACTTTCCTTTCTGTCACATAATATAGTTTATATGTCTGTGTGCTTCAAGTTCTCTCATCTAAGTGTGGGAAAGGCTTCCATATACCTCCAGCTTATGAAAGAATCTTGCCATACAAATTCTAAACCAAAGATATGAAACAAATACTGTTTCATTATATTTTAGTGGTATTATTTTCTCTTATTTTTCCCATGTGTGTTGATATTTTCATCTTTCAATAGCTTATGTGCAAGTTCTCGGAGAGTTGCCCCTCCTATGGGAGCTATCTCTCCTCCTCTTTGTACACTGTAAGAGAAGAAATTATGTTTGATGGAATGTCAGTAGCTTTTGTCCATTTAGTAGAAAGCATTGTGAGATCTTCTGATGTTTTCCTGAACCAGTATCTTCATTGTCCAACTTATCTTTTCTCAGCCATTGACACCATTATAACTGCACCTTCTAGACCTCACCATTCCCTGTGTCCTAATGTAGCCAGAGACAAGTTGTCTTCCTGTCTCACACTGGGTCCAGGTATATATGTTGCAGTAAGTTTTCTTTCCTCCTAGTGTTTTGTTCTAACAGGAAACATCCCTTGTATCTCCCTGCTTGACTAGACATAGCCTCATGCAGCTTTCATTGTGCTTTGCTTGCTGTCTGATGGAGAACGAACTGTGCTGGCTTATACTCAGATACACAAACTAAGCCACCACAGCTTCTAAAGACGCATATCTTTAAGCACATGTTTTTCTTAGGGATGTTTGTTTTCAATGCATAGCATAGGTAGACATCATGTTGTTAATGATTTAAAAAAAAATCAAAGCCATAAAATACACTACTTTCATAGAATTCAGTTTGCCATTTCTTATGGATAAAGCCTCTTTCCAAAGGTTAGGATATAATTTTGAAAGACAGGACTCCCTGGGAACAAGTTCAGGGCTATGAAAGAGATCATGAATATCTTCAAAAAGCCAGAATACGGAGGTGGCATCAAAGGGGCAACAGTGTGCTCTCGAGAGGGAAGCACACAACTGCCAAAAAGGAGAATCATCCCAGCTGTGCTAATCTGTTTCCTCCTTTTTTATCCCTTGTGTAATCTGGAATTTTCTTGCTGCAGAGCTGTGCTAGCTGAGCATCTAACGAGCAAGAAGAGAAATCCCCCCTGCATTCTGCTTTCGGAATAATAAAGCTGTTGGGGTGGGGGAGGACAATAATTTGCTAGCTTGTATGTAAATAGAACTACATTCTGTTTTGACAGAAAAGTTTTCAAACACTTGGGGCAAATTCTTTCTTCATGATGCAAACCTTTTCATAAAATTTGGAATGCACATAAGATTTTCTGTGGCATGCGTAAAGATTATCTTTTAAAGCTCTAATAAAGGCTATTTAGATTATATAAATAACTATTCTGACTTTTCTACTTGACTGAGGTACATTCACTAAAAAAGAAAATAATAAATTCGAATTTTTTTTCATTTTTTTGGTTTAATAAATCGGAGAGTCACATGGTTCACATTATGTTAAATGAACCAAATTACTTAAGGGGCCTCTCAGCACATGCTCTCTTGATTCTGATTTGCTTCAGTGCTTTGTAGTTTAGATTCTATACAGATTTTTAATTTCTCCATTACATCATCAGTATTCAAGATAATGAGGTTTTGACATACTTAAAAAGGGAGTAAACCTAATGAAGAAACCATATACACAAGTCAAATTACATTTAAATGTTTTTCCTACTTATCATCAGAATTAAAGGTGTAATTTAATATGGATTTTTGATTAAAACCAGATGGCTCACATCTGTGCTCAAAATGAGGAAAGAGATATTTTAGCTGAAAAATGTAAGTCACCAGGATAATATCTGATGAGGAAGGAAGAAATGCAGAATATATTTTGATTCTGTCTCCACTGATATTTTATAATGTCTGTCCTCCTAAAAAGTAACTAGGATAAATGTCTTTTGAAACAATACAGTTAGAAGTATCACATATAAATCACATAGTAAAGGTTTCTAAAGGTTAGTTGCATGAACTTTTAAATCATGTAGCATTATCTACAAATGTGCCCAACCAGTCCCAGGCACAAGAGGCTGAGGGACCTCAGGATCAGGTGGCAAGACCAAGGTTCTGCACATTTTCAGTGAGTTTGAGGGTTGTGAAAGCCAGGTTTTAAAGTACAACCAATGCTTCTTGCCCCTGGTATCTGCATCTTTGTGTTATTTTCTCTTCTGACTTGATTCTGTCCAGCAAAATATGGCAATGATGACAGGTCCCTTGATGTTGAGGCTACATTAGTATGTGGTACAAAACTGAAATATTCATATTGGGAGGAGGCTGCCTCTTGTTGACTTGGAGGATGCAAACTCGTAAGCTGCCACACTAAGAAATTCTAGATTGAAAGAAACTGTAGAAAAAAATAAATAAAAGCAAGAAATTTAAGTTCTCAGTCCAGGTTGTAAATATTTTTTTAAAAATTCTTCAACCTATTACAAGATCATTACTCAATTTCTTCACAGTCACTGCAGTCCTGAACCTCATAACATTGTATATGAAGACTTCACTGCCAGAAATTGACCTCACAGAAGACTGGGCTCTAAACCTGAAGACATGTGAAAAAATAACAGTTTTTATTTTAAGCATCTAAATTTGATTACTAGTATGATGGGTTGCTCTACACTTGCCTGGATGTTCTTTGTGGTTGGAGGCCATGATAGCTTGGCAGTGAAGTTGTGGCCCACAGCGATGTCAGTCAGGCTCACTCAGAGATGTCCAGCCTTGCCTTTTAAAGAACAGTGATAAATCACTTGTATAAAAAGCCCTGGTTAAAACTTGCATGATCCATCATTTTACCTTGGAGGAAATCAGCTGTTTCACTCATTGCTCCAAAAAGGCCCTTTTTTCTGCTGTAGGGACTCTATGCAAGAATCAACTTTGCAGGCTACTATTTTAAGAACACAAAGTAGAAAACCTCATTAATTCTTGAACATACCATCCTGAAGCACAGGACGGCATGTGACAACATATGTTCCAAATGTGAAGCTACTGGCAGAATTTCTAGATTGAGAGCAAAAGCAATCTATGGTGATTCTAACAATGAAAGTTCTTATTTGGAAATTGATACAGCAGTATAATAATGAGCTATTGTTACATAGAAAAAGTACATGTTAATTCATTACATATTTATTCATCATATATTTTTAAAATTACTTCTATACCTTGACTGCCATTTAAAATATTGTAAGAAATTTTAGTAGCTGTAAACTGTTTCTCGATTATTGAATGAATAATAAGTACATCTGTAGATATACACTAACATGAATTTGCTCAGTTAAGGATTCAGTAAGCAATTTAATGAAATGGGGAACTTTCTATAGTTCTCTTAGTTTATTTTTTTATAAATTTACTCAATTGTCATGAAATTATGTTTCTAATGTGTAATACATTGTTTTCTTCCTCTAATCATTTTATTTTCCTTTCTCCCTGTATAGAAAATATCTACTTGATCATTTATTGACATACACATTAATATTAACTTAATTTTATAACTATCAGGAAATAAGTATTTCATAGCTTTTCTCTGAAATAGAAAATGACAATGTTAAATAGTAACACATAATTATATGAGAACATACTGTTACAAAATTAAAAAAAGAAAAATGTGATCAATTATTTTGTTGAAAAGATGAATGTCTCCCAACAGTGCTTATTAAATCAATTAAATCATATGTTTCAAAATATCTCTTAACTCCATTGGTCAAATTAAGCAACAGGAAAGACAAAGTTCCTGCCGAGGCAGCAGATGACAGTCTGGCTCAGAAACTGCTGATCTCATCCCCATCTGCAGAAGTCGTGCTCGGATCTCTTTGGCGTTTGGCAAGCTCTCTCCTCAAGGATCTGCTTCTTAACCCACTGATACCTTAAATGAGGAAGGATAGAAGAAAAAGAACATATGACACATCCAGAGTCACAGTCAAGCTAAGTTGTTCAGTGTAAAGTATTTCCACACAGGCAGAAGGCTATTTACTTTATTACCACCATTCTGCATCGCCTGTGTGTTCATAACTGATAATAGGCAATTAACAAACTCGCTTGCCAAACACTGAGCACAAAACATAAAGAGGAACCTTGACAGGAAAGAAATTTGAAGACTCCATTTATTTCTGGGGTTCCTAGAGATTTCTGAGGTTCCTCTCTAGCCTTCTCCACTTCTTTTCAGATCATGCTTAATTATGTATTTAAAAGTTTATTATATATCTCTTTTCTTCTTTTTTATTTGTTACCAGAGCAGGGAAATTAGTTTGAAATGCATACATGTAAGTAGTAAAATTCATGGACAGATGTCAGTGAAATTGTATCTCAGATGACATGAAGAGAGCGTAGGTAAGACCTTCTCAAAAAGTCTGATCTGTTTAATACTTTTAAAATATTTATCAGATCTAATTTAAAGATTAGAAACCAAGGACAGGAATGTACTAAAATTAAGGAGAGTGGCACCAACCATTGTAAATGCCTTGGTCTGTTTAAAATTTCTTTTCCCATTTTTTCCTACTTACATGTCTTCCTTTTTTTTTTCTAGAAAACCTTTCTTAGTTGTTTCAGACCTTAGTGTATAATATTATGTAATATATGAAATAAATATATTGCACTCATGTGTTTCAATTCCAGCTATGTGAACTGACATTTGGTCCTTCTTAAAACTCTGGGGAAATACAGAATGATGAAATAACTTGGAAAGGTGAACCTCACTGGCTAAGAAGTGGTGGGCAGATGGGCCATGGGACTGGACAAAACTTCAGAGAAATTTTCAGATAAATAAGTTGTCCAATATCAGTGAATTAACATGAGAATCAGGCAATATTCCACTGTCTTGATTTTAAAAGGTGGAGCACTTAGCCCTTGCTATTACAGTCTAGAACACAGCAATGTGAACATATTTTCATAAAGGCATCTTACTGTTGGCCCTGCATTTACATATGCACAAAAGCACTATAGATAAGGCCCCTTTATGGAGTGCTTGGGGATAACTCCAACACAACCGCAAAGGCTTTACTCAAGAGGGTCTAGGAAATTAAAGGACTTCTGAGCACAGGTCTGAGAAACAGACAGAATGACATTTGATATAGTGAACCATGTGCAGAGAGACACAGAGAGGAAGACAGAGACCGAGAGAGAGAGGGAGAGAGAGAGAGATTTCAGCTATTTCAGGGAAAAGTAGACTTGATTATCAGTAGCTCATCAAGGGGAAGAAGTAATTTGATGAGTGGATCTCCTGGATCCTTGTGCAAAGTGTTTATGGTTTCTGGGAATATTGGAGAAATGTAAAAGTTTCAAAATTTATTGAATTACCCTCTCGAGTCAGCTATCTATCTAAACTGTACAATAATATGTCAGTTCACAGACGCTTATTTTCATGAACAGTTGGGTTCCCTACCTGCAGCATTTGACAAAATTTTATTTTCATTCCTGAGCTTCACATGAGATGATGGTCATGGTCAGAGCCATGTTTCCCACAGTTGGAGAATGTGTTAAGTTCCAAACCAATGTAGCACCATATATGAGAAATTACAAATAACAGTCTAGAGAAACTTATCTCCTTCTGGGCTTGGGAAATAGCTCAGCGGTCTAATGCCCTTGCCTGGTAGCACAAGGACCCAAGTTCGATTCCCTGTATTGCATGCAGTGTCAGCTCCAGAATTCCAAGTGCACCATGCCAGCTGCTGGAAACCAGGCATGGTGGTGCACGCCTATAATCCCAGCGCTGAGTAGGCTGAGACAGGATGATCACTATGACTCTGAACTTCATAGCAAGACCCTGTATTAAATAAATAAAATAAGAAAAAACAAACCCTCGTCTTTTAACTTTGTATTTAGTACCCTTATATTGCTTACTCAAAGTAGAATATAGTTAAGATTTTTATCCCACAGAAATAAACAATCAATTAATGAACAGACCTGGCTATTTTTATTGTTCAGAGATTTTGAATATTTGACAACAGATAGAGCCTATTACATTTTAGAACTATTAATCATATATTTGGGGGCTTCAATTTTCAATTTTCTAGTGGTAGAGAGATAGATTGAAGATCTCAAACAGGATGTGTGAGGACACACATTAACTAGAGAAAATTACTGTTTTGCTTTGTTTCTTTTAGTGGGGAATGTTGATCTGGCTAGTTTTTGGGTTGCAGAATGCTCCATGCCATGCAATAAGAAATGTGGAACAGCAGCTTCAGCCAGGTTAATTTTGTAAATTTGTGAGATTATTGATGATTAGCAATTGAAAGGATTACATAGAAAAAACAGGAAAAAGTTATGAGAGGAAAGAAATTTGCAAATATCTTAGGTATAGGAAATGAAAGGATCAAATTCAGTTGAGGTAACTGTTCCCTGCTTCATTGATATCTGAATTATCCACAAGGCTTTGGGAGCTGAACTTAACATTATTGTAAGGAACATGGTATTACTCATGGCCCATATACAATGACTTCACAGTGTAATGGCCGCTCAGGTGAGCATTTTTAAAAGATTCTTGAAAGGGTAACATCTTTTTGTCTTTTTGAGACAGGATCTCACTATCCATTTTAGGCTGGCCTTGAACTCACAAGACCTCCTCAGCCCTCTTCCCTCCTCTTCCCTCAGCCTCTGGAATGCTGGGGTTATAGGCTTGCACTAACATACCCAGCTAAGAAAGTAACTCTTGAAAACGCTGATTTGCTACACCCCAAACCAGACGGCCCAACTACCACACCAGGAACAGGAAATAAGATGAAAATCTTCACACAACTCACATATTAGGATGGTACAGAACTGCTACTTAGATACAATAATATCTATAATAAATGATTGAGCTCTGCTTAAAAGCTACCAGTCAACCCTCATAAAACATAGATTATGCAAGAACTCTGTTACAGGATGTGTTCTCCCTGCCTGTCTCAAATTAGATGTGAACTTCTGTGCAAATGACTTAGACTCCATGTGGTACCACATTCACATAAGTGGAATAAGGACCTTTTCCTATTTGTGGGAGCCTTATAGAGTAATGATTTGCAGTATAAAACATGCATTCTAGAGAGTCGGTTGCCTGCTAGTCCTTACAACTTCCTATTGTAAGACACGCATGACAATTATACTCAGGAGACATGGGAGTTAAAATTGAATGTAGAGCAAAAGACACTGGGAATAAACCCTAGAAATGGATACACAGCCATACACAGGACAATCCAGTCACCTTCATCTCATTTTCTTAAGGTATTTAAGGCTATTAAGAATCCCTTCTCAGTAAACAACTTAAAATATTTCATAGAAGTGATTACAAATAGTTTAGAAACTAATTTTACTGATGTTTTAATGTATTTTATTAAAAGATAAAGTGAATCTTAAAATTTTTAATGTTAAAATATATAAATAAAAGTCAAAGACATTTATTAAAGTGATTCATTTTTTGGATGATTAAAGATACAAATATATGCTTGAAATAATCTAAATTATCTTATATGACTATAATAATAGAGTTAAATGCTAAATCTTTACATTTTAGGAATCATTATTTTATTGAGTAATGTATACCATAATATCAAGCGCTTATTCTACTGAGCCATCTCCCTGGCCCCCATAATATCAAATCCATTTTTACATTGAAAAAATTCTACTCACCAAATCCCCTTAAATTCTGATCTTATGTTCCTTTAATAATTCACTGAATAGGTTTAATTTTGAGCCATGGCATATTCAAAAGACCTGAAGAGAAAATGGTCTCATTTCCATTTTAAATGTCACTGAAATGAAAATACTGAAGTCCTGGATAAGTGATTTCCTTTCATAAGGTTAAATATCTGCCAAGAATACTAGCAGAGTTTTCTCAGAATTGCCCTTTAAGTGCTACTGCTGCCAACAAAAAAAAAATAACAAAAAAAAAAAAAAAACAAGAAAATGAAGCTAGTGTTGTCTGAAAATCAAACTGTCATGACACTGAGTTGCTATGATCTTATTGCAATGGGGATGTCACTATAAACTAAAATGTTCATTTTAACCAATTTTATAAAGCTATTTTATTGCTGCTGTCTAGAAACATGTTTACATACTTGATGCTGCCCTGTAAACTGAGAAACTCTGCTGTGAAATATGCAGCAAACAGCTGTTGCTGCACGATGTGTAAGTGCTATGGTACAAGCATTAGTAGTAAGTGTTACTGAGGCTTGCTACCCTAAGAGAATATATAAGGGCTTCAGGTATACAGTAATTTATTATGTTTTTAAAGAATAAAATGATTTTTGGTAAACATAGACCTCTCGAAAAGAGTGAAACAGGAGTAAGGCTGAAATATTCCAAGTAACCTCACAAGGTTAAGAGAAAGTGGCTCTTTCTAGCTACCAGTCAGGAAGTTCATATTCAAGACTCATTTATGAGGAGTTCTGAGCATTGCAAAAGAGTTCTTTATAATTGGTGAGGTGGGTTCTAATAACCAGGGAGGGCAGGCTTACTCAGAGTCTTAAGGGGAAGATGTATTTAATTTAAAACTATACACTTAATTTGATGCAATTATCCCGGAGATTCAGATGCTCATTACTAACACATGAAATTATTAGGCCACAGCATTATTTTGGAGTGTATAGATAAGATTTTTTAATTGAAAATGTTCAGTTGCAACTTTATTTTCTCTGTGAATCAAACCTTATCCCATGTCGCTGTGAAGTGATAAGGACATCAACTTGACCTTCAAGTACAACTGCACTGTTCCCTGGTGTCTTTGTGAATGTGAGGATCACTCCAAATGTGTATTTATAAGGCTGTCGCTGATTTGTATTTGTACATACTTTGTTGATATGTAATTGATACACAAGGAGCTATACACATTTAATGCACGTGATTTCATGAGCTTGGACACTACTCAGTGGTAGTGGAGCCACCACAGCAATCAGGGCAATAGATGAGGCCCACAACTCCTAGAGAGCGGGTTTTTAATGCATTTATGAACTAAAAACTAAAGTTCAATTTTAATGTATTGATTAGCTGTATTTTGAATTCCAAAACATTATGTCATAATATAAACAAACTAAACACTTATTAAAATATAGTTTGTGATGACCCACACCACATTTTTTTTTTGGCTTGACCAAAATCTCACTTGATATGCATAAAAATAAAAAACAACAGCTTTTTTTTTGTGGCCACAGTCTTAGATACCAGTTTACAGGGCGTCAAAACTATTTTCTGATATAACTTATATTGTTATGAAGCTATCTTAGATACTATTTATTTTATTTCATTTTAAGAGACAAAATAGGCTCAAAAATGATCAACTAGTTCAATGAACACTATAAATAGACATGAAGTTAATCTTCAATCATATAATGTTCTGTCTTTGAAGTAAGTAGCCTCATAACAAAGCTATTGCTTTTTGGATTTTCTCAAATAAAAAGATATTCCTGAATTTCCATAAAAATTCTCTGAGTCTATTCCACTTTTCATACAACCATGTTCCAGGAAAAAGTAAATGAGTAGTACTATCATTTCATGAATAAAATCTGTTCTTGTAATTGTGGGATAGGACGTATCTAGACTTGAGAATTACAATTTAAACAGTCTGGATAGATTTTTTAACTAACAATCTTTTTATTTTAAAAACAATGATAAAATAATAAAATTGATACAGAATTTCATAGCATGATAAGAAATTAGCAATGATTACTATATCACATATTGTTATCTTCAAAGTAATTGCCCAGATTACCAAATATAGGCTGGTGAAATTGATCAAACAATATAAACACTAACTGTTCCTTTCAAGGAACTAATAGTACAATTATCTGAACTACCTTGAATATATGCGGGGAGGAGAAAAGAAGAAAAGAATAATATTTACAGCAGGTTTACATTGACACCAAAATTGATTGAAAAGAGGAATGCTTCCATATAGCCCAAGTTAATTGCCACAGACAAGCACTTCATCAATATCTCTGTATCATCATGTTGTTACATTTATTAGAATCAATGAAGCTCTGTGAACACAACTCTGTAACTTAAAGCCCAGTTACAATAGTATTTATCGTTGGCATTTTATATTTTCCAGCTTTGAAGATGTACAAGCATATGTATTTAGCATTGGGACATATTGTTTTCACTACCCTGTGCAATGTTTGCTCATTCCACCTTGCATTTCAATTCCTGAATACCACTGGTCCTTTTAGTCTCTGTAGTATTTGTTTTCATAGTGCATCATTTGATGAGAATCATACATTAGGTAGAGTTTTCAGATTGTAGTAATGCTGTATGCATTTTAAAAATCCTATATGCTTACCAAAGAAGAGGAAGAAGAAAAGGAGGGAAAGAGGGATGAGGAGGGGAAAAAGGAAGAAGAGGAGGAGGAGGAGGAGGAAGAGGAGGAGGAGGAAGAGCGAGAGGAGCAGAGCAGAAGCAGGTGAGCATCATAGTGACATATGTCTGTAATCCTTGTTCTTGGGCTGCTGAGGAAGGAGAATCACCATGAATTTCCTGCACTACATAGTGAGTTCAAGACTGGGCTGAACTATATTGAGACACTGTTTCAAAAAACGAAACAACATAAAATGATCACTGATGTTTTTCAATTCAACGGGTTAGCGTCTCATTTATATTTACTGCTGAATATTATCCATTTACAGAATGTAACATAGTTTATTCACTCACTAAAGTACAACTTGCTTCCTTCTAATTATTGGATATTGCTAATAAAATTGCTTTAAAACTAGCTACAAAACATGAGGGGGCACTTGTTTTCAACGCATTTCGGCAAACATTTTGGAGCAAAATGAGTGGGTCGTATGTTGAATGTACTCAGTTTTGTAAGGAATTACCAAGTACCCTGCTGAGGTGGCAGTGCTATTGGGAAGGTTGCATTTCCACCAGCAACCAATGAGAATACTGACATTTTGTATCAATGCCAGCATTTGATATCAGCATTTTAATTTTGGGGCACTGCATTAGATGTGAAAATTTTGTGCTTTAGTTTTTAGTTTTCTATATATTACTTTAACATATTTTAAAGATTCACTCTGATTCTCTTAAGAGTCATTTTATGTTATTTCATTTTTTTCTAAGAGTCATTTTAAATGAACTCAAATTTAGAAAATATTGTTTAAACTTAACAGCATCTCTGGGATTATGAAAGACAGTTACTGATACAGTAATGAAATATTTAGGCCGGGGAGATAGCTTAGTAGAATAGGCACTGGCCTGGTAAGCACAAGATCCTGAGTTCAATTCCCAGTAGCATCAAAACAAAAAACAAAAACAAATAAACAAACAAACAAACAGAAATATTTAATATTGTTTTTTATTTGTTAATTGTTGATTTATTTTGTACTGTTAAGAGGTGGAGAATGTTAAAATGGCTTTAAATGGCCAATAATGGTGAAGTTTTTAAAGACTGAAGGGACCGAAAAAGATTTAACAAGAAATCTGATCAATGTCAATACCTGTTACATAATAGCTACACAATAGGTTAGAAGGGAATAAGAGAAAAAAGAAAAGTAAACTTAAAATAGCACACCTGATTTAGACAGGCAGAAAGTGCCCAGGTAAAGGCATTTTCTAATGGTGCAAAGTCTTTTTCTCTATAGATCTCTGAAATGTGATTGTCCAAATGCATTTGACTCAAATACCATTACCAGACTCTGCATCAAATTCTAACATTAAAATATCAAAGAATTCATGAATGACAAAGAAATCTTGTAATGATGTATCATAGTTTTTATAATGGCAGCGCCTACAAAAGCAGTTGATTTGCTATTTTCCAGAATTCTTTAAGAGTATCTATCTCCCAATATCCAGATTAGATGTATTATCATCTATTCGTCAAGAGAGAACTACAGAAATTTTGACTTATTTGGTAAATTGAGATTTAACATCCAGTGAGATTCTCTTTCTCCATACTTGGCAGATTCCTTGTCTGTGATGAGATAGCACATGAATAAAGCAAAATTCGAGCTCACAAAACAGGCTCTACTTTAAATCCAAAGGGAAAAATTTCATACAGAAAGAATAGAACTTAGAACTAAGTGTGAGATAAACCTTACTTACACTCTGACAAATGTAAGTAAAAGCAAGTAAATTCTCAGAAAAGTTGACAGTCTCTAAAACAAGAGAGTATTAGCCCAATGAAATTTAAATTATTTACTATAATAATCTACTTTTACTTTTATTTTATTTATTTTGTTGTATTTTAAGGGAAAATCTATAGGATGTTCGGGGTCTCACCCTACTAGATCAGACTGGTAGTGATCCAAGTGTTTACAGGTCTCCCAAGAGCTGGGATTACAGGCGTGGCTCACCATGCCCAGTCTTAATTGTCCCCTCAATGTTCCCCAGGGGTAGGGTCAGCATGGCAGGCCTGGGGATTGAAGCCCTGGCTCCTGCTCCTGCTTGTAGGTGCTTTAATCTGCTGAGCTATTTGGCCTGCCCAATAATCTATTTTTAAGAAGAAAAGAAAAACTAAATGTTAGTGTGATTAGAAATTTCTTCAAAGCAGTAAAACAACTAAACTAAAGCAATGACGGAAATTATAACAGGATTAAATACCGCATGTCTTTAACTGTCCATGATTTCATTGTTAAAAAACACTGCTGACTTCAACTACATTATAATAAATATAAGTGTTGGTGAAAATACACTGATGTTCAGAATATATAACAAACTGAAATTATTTATTAGCTATTCCTGTTTTGAAAATCTGTAACACATGTATTTCTGTGTATTACCCTGTTTCTGTCTTTTTGTCTATTCGTTTTTTGCTTCTTTTTTTACTCTTCAAAATAAAATAAATTATAAAAAAGAAATTAGGGTGAATAAAATGATCGTGAAGTATTTTAGGATGAGCACTTGTGGAATGGGTGGAAACAAAGGAAGACTGAACAAAAGAAAGCTTGATTTAGGATGCAACTTCCGCGATGGACTAAGCCAAAGGGGTGTTTGGAAGGCAGGGTGGCCGTTCAGTGTTTTGCAGGCCCAGGTAGAGTTTGACCTTGTTCCCTCCTTCACTCTCCAGCACTGCCTACAGGAATCCAGTGGGAGGAAGTAGACTGGGATGAGAGACAAGCTGGTTCTTTGGGTTGAGGCAATTCTGAAGAAGTGTGATACTACAGGATCTCTGGGGCAGTGTTTTAGTAGTCCTGAATGGAAATTTTTCACTTTTGAAGTGATTTACAGAACACACCTGTGTCTTCTGTTCTCTGTTCTCCAGCTATTACTCTGGAAAAATCCCCTTGGATCAATTATTCTTTCTTGGTAAAACAAGAGGATTTGTGTGACAGAATTGCAGGCCATGATGGTGCAGCTGGGCTTGAGGACTCAATGGATATTATTAAACTGTCCCCTTGCACATAATAAAGTCATTGGTTGTGACATTCAGAATACTAAGTATGAAAAAGCACAAATAAGTACTTTTGTTACAAAATACTTTACTCATAAAATAACTGCAAAGAAAACATAAATCAAACCATTGGAAATTTAGATAATATAAGTCATATATTAAAAAGTACAAGTACATTTCTTGAAAAAAACATTAATTTTTGAGGAAAATAGAAGTGTAGACTATACAAATAATCAAATTGCAAATGTGAATCATTTTAACAACTCAGATAATGTGTCCTAAAATCAGTATCAAATCTCATAATCTGATATAAACCAATTAAATGAACATGGATGCACAAGCTTTTTCTTAAACAATTCTTATGATAAGAAATTATTGTGATTATATTTTGTTGCTTTATAATTTGAAATTCACCCTTTTTCTGGTTCTCTGAAAATGAATCTTTATCATTTCAAACATTTTTATTTTGGAAAATTCCATCCTACTCTCATCCATAAAGGATATTGGAGCATCATTGAGCAGTTTATCTTGCATCTTGATTCTGGTGTGACGGATGATCTGGCTTCTGCAATGCAAATGACATCCTGAGCACCCACTGCCTGCAGCCCTTGCAGATTTTCTAGTACCTGATTTCTCTAGCCAGAAATGGCCATCAACAATAATGAGCTGTGGTATTTTCTCTCTCTCTCTCTCTCTCTCTCTCTCTCTCTCTCTCTCTCTCTCTCTCTCTCTCTCTCTCT
>NW_004524682.1:9579974-9588418 GCF_000260255.1 Octodon degus | reverse complement strand
TCTGTCTCTCTCTCTCTCTCTCTCTCTCTCTCTCTCTCTCTCTCTCTCTCTCTCTTTCTCTTTCTCTGTCTCTCTTTCTGTCTCCCTCTCTGTCTCTTTCTCTGTGTCTCTGTCTCTCTCCATCTGTCTCTCTCTCTCTCTCTCTCTCTCTCTCTCTCTCTCTCTCTGTGCATGTGATTTCCAGACATGAATAAAATAGAATGTTATCTTCACTGTTTCTCAAATATATCTGCATAAAATCAATGCTACTGAGATGTCTTGACAAAGGTAGTATTATATTGTTTTTATTTGAACTTCATTTTTGTTCTCTTAGTAATTAAGACATGCAACTGATTATGGTAAGTTGAGGGATAAAACACACTAAAGATAAAAATATAAGAATTTAAGGAAAAGATCAAAATTTTGAATCATATGTTTAAAACTTTTCAAGTATTTTAGCAATTCATAGAAAAATTTCTGAAAGATAAAAGAGAAATATACATTAAGTTGATTTACAAGGCAGCATTTTGGAAGCAAAATACACTAAAGTAGGCAAATGAATGGAAAATTGGATCCCTAACCCTGTCTTACAAAAAATAATAATAGTTCCTGAAGTGGAATGAAAAATTTTAATAACTGATGGATGAATCTTGACTAAAGAAACCTATGCCAACTTACTTATTTTTAATAATTCTATAGAGATACAACTCATATCCACATAATCCTACAATTTAAAATGTATACCTTAATATTTTAAGATAAAATTATAGACATATGAAATTATCACTATTGTCAAGAATATTTCACCATCTCAATAAAGCTACATTTTCTTATGCAATATTAATGTAAAGTTACTGAAATAACAAATTAAAAGAATAAATTGGTTCTTTGCTTTACTAGTTTACTGTTTTCAAGGAGAAAATAATTATTGAAATAATTATTAATGAACATAACATGTTTCCTTGAGTAATTCAAATTGTATTTTAAAGGGTTGGCCAGATAGCTGAGTGCCTAAAGCACTTGCTTAGGCAGATCCAGGGACGGGGGTTGATTCCCAGGATGCTGTGCCAGCCCTGCCCTAGGCGCATGCTAAAACAGAGATTGAGACTGGGAGTGGTGTCCCACACCTGTAATCCCAGCTCCTGAGACACTGAAAACAGGAGAATCACTAGGAGTCCAATTTATGTAGTGAGACCCTGTAGACCCTGTACTCAATACATAAAAAAAGAAAAAAATGCATTTTAAAATAAAATGAATAAAATTCTCAAGACTTTCTTTGCCAGGTAAACTAAATTTGTGCAAACAAATCCTTAATGAACACTGAAAAAATATTTTAATGAAATAGTTAAATTTTTTCCATAATTTTATTGATAAGCAAATAGCAATGAGACAGTTTCAAATCAAATTGGTAGGACACTTTCAATAATTAGCAAAATGCATACATTCTTCCTAGTGGTTAATTGCTGTAGAAGATGCAGACAAGATATCCTATTTACAAAGCATTAGAACAAATCCCTCTATTCATTAAGAGAACGTAACTATATATCTATCCTAACAACTTTGAATACACAGACACAAAACGGACATTCAGCTGTATCCCCCTTTTTTGTTAAGTTCTGTTATTTGAATATTATAGGTGTGTAAACTCAGCAAAATATTCTAAATGAGTCAGTAGACCATATAGTATTGGGTCTCCCGCTTGACTGGCAATGTCAGAAATTGTTGACCTGAGTCCCCTGCAGCACAACATAACATCATGTCTTACTTCTTATATTTCATTTTTATACTTTTCTGCTAGATGGTTAAAACCAAGGTAAAGCAGGACCTACACAACAAGAGTTGTGGCTTTTCGGTCTGATAAGGTCAGTGAAATTCCTGCAAGATTTTTCCTGAGATCCTGTACCTCAGATTGTAGAACTTTTGTCAGTGTCAGCCATGTAGATGAGTCACAGCCATTGCTTGACCAATATGCTCTCTGTAAAAGCCTAGAGAATGTTTTCTCTCCATTTGACTCTCCTTAGGAACACTCTACATCATCGATCACTTTCCTCTTTGGCCCCATAAGCTCCTTGATCAGAAAATTTGGGACACTGCCGAGTTACATGACATTACAGTACAAGTTCTCATATGCCCTGAGTCTTAATTGACCTTAGAAGGCTAAGGCCAAAATGTTGGCTTTCCTTGCAGCCCGCCTTTTTCTCTACTTTTGGTCTGCAAACTTAGGTTGTTAACCATCCAGAAAGCAAGCTTATTTTTACTACCATACAATTTAGGTTGTTAAGCTTAACCTCTCTATCTGTCTGCATATGAAACATCTTAGGCATAATATGGAACAGGTATTTTTCATCAAGCATTGATATGCTGAACTTTAAGTCCCTACAGAATATGATAAAACAGTATTTAAAAATTAGAATATATTTTAAAAATAGGCATAAAGAATTATATACTACTTACGTTTACACATAAGTCCAAAAATCTCACCATATACAACCTTGAAGCAGGACAGTGCCAAAATATTCCTTTTCCTGTCTCTTGCTTTCCTTCACCACCCCCTTCTTTTTGAACAACTATCTACCTGAGAGACATCATAGCAGCACCTGGCATGTAAGGACAAGCAGCCCATATTCAGAAGACCAGAATGACAGGCACTCCAAGCATCAAACTACTACTACAAATTACCATATGCAGTGCAGTAGCTTAGTTCACAGGTATCAGTATATATAGTTAGTCAGGGTGAGAATCTTTCCAATTAACTGCTAGATTAAAATATCTTCTGAAGGTTCTCAGGATCATTGCCTTGCCCATCTTCTACATATAATTGTATGGCTTGACTTACTCATGTTTCCCAGCTCTTCTCCTTTCCCTCTCTTGATTAGTTAGTCCTCGAGATCCTGCTTTTCTTTTACTTGTGTTATTCCTTTCTATTTGTATCTCTTCTTTTGAGTTCTTATACTAGGGAGACTATACAATATTTACACATGTGTGTCTGGTTTATTTCACTTATGACTGTATGTTCAAGTGGCATTCACTTCAATATAAAGGCTTCTAGTTTATCACTCTTAATAGCTGAATAATACCCCATTGTGTAAAAATACCACATCTTTTTCAACCATTCTTCAGGTGATGGGCATCTTGGTTGTTTCCAAGATTTGCCTATCACATATTGTGCTGCTATAAACATAGGCACACATATATCCCTATGATATGATGTTTTCAGATCCTCTGGGAAAATTCCCAGTAGAGGAATAGCTAGTTTAAAGGGGATTTCCAGTCCAACTTTTCTAGGGAGTCTCCACACTGATTTCCATAACGGTTGCACAAGTCTACATTCCCACCAGCAGTGGAGAAGGGTTCCTTTTTCCCCATAGCCTCTCCAACATTTGTTTTTGGGTGATTTCGTTATGATAGCCATTCTTTCTAGGGTGAGATGGTATCTCAACGTTGTTTGAATTTGCATTTCGTGGATGGCTACTGATGTGGAGCATTTTTTATATGTTTATTTGCTTCTTTAATTTCTTCCTCTGAGAAGCATGTGTTCATCTTGAATGGCCATTTCTGGATTGGGTCTTTAAATTTTGGGGCTCTAGTGTTTTTTAGTTCTTTATAAATTCTAGAGAGCAGATCTTTGTCTGAGTACTTATTTGTCATGATTTTTTCCCCAAATTTCTGGGTTGCCTTTTCACTTTGTTGGTAATTTCTTTTGACATAAAAGAACTTCTCAGTAAGAGTAAGACCCAGTTGTTAATTCTTTCAACTGTTTCCCATGCAATTTGATTTCTGTTCATTAAGTCTTTGCCTACCCCTATGTCTTCAAGAGTTCCTCCCACTTTCTCTTCCACGAGATTTAGTGTCTCTGCTCTAATGTTTAGATCTTTAATCCATTTTGACTTTAGTTTAGTGCATGGTGATAGAACTGGGTCAAGTTTGAGTTTTTGGCATGTAGAGAGCCAGTTTTTTTCCAGCACCATTCGTTAAAGAGGCTATCTTTCTTCCAGTGAGTATGTTTGGCCCCTTTGTCAAAGATAAGATGGCTGAGCGTGTTCATAGGGGCTTCAGTGTCTTCTAATATATTCTATTGATCCTCTGGTCTATTTTGTTGCCAGTACTATGCTGCTTTTATCACAGTAGCCATGTACTATAATTTCAAGTCAGGAATTGTAATGCCTCCTGCCTTGTCTTTATTGCCCAGAATTGCCTTTGCTATTCTTTGCTATTCTTTTCTGGTTCCAGATAAATTTTAGGAATGATCTCTCTGAAATAGATAAATTTACCTAATTATGTGATATAGTAATTTTCCTACTGTTGTTGCTGTTGCTGTTGCTGTTGTTGTTGTTGTTGTTGTTGTTGTTGTTGTTCTTCTTCTTCTTCTTCTTCTTCTTCTTCTTCTTCTTCTTCTTCTTCTTCTTCTTCTTCTTCTTTCCTTTTTTCATTCTTTTTTTTCTGTATTTTAGGGAAGGATCTACAGGTTGTTCAGGGTCTCACTACTAGATCAGACCTGTAGTGATTCACCTGTTTGCAGCTTCAGAAGAGCAGGTATTATTGGCGGGAGCCACTACCCCAGTCTCAGTTGCTGTCTCAGCACACCCCAGAGGCAGGGCTGGCATAGCAGTCTCAGAATTTGAACTCTCAGCCCCTGGGCCTGCTTGTAGGTGCTTTAATCCAGATATAGTAATTTTCAAACCTCCATATACAACTTTAAACTGAAAAAACTAAAACTAATGATGTAGAATACAGCCATGTCTTTGTACATTCAAGTTAAAGACATAATTTCTAAATTTGTGTGACAGTATCAGGGCATGTGTATGACTTCTAACTCCCTACATAGAAATTTCATTTGAAACTTTCTTATGTTAGTTTCCTAGATTAACACATTCACAGCAAGGGAAGGATGTTACTAAATTTAGAGTTTAAGGATACAAACATTAAACTATTGATTTAAGATTACTTACACATAAGAAAAGCTGATTCAGATGAAGTCATGAAGTAATTTTAGACAATGTGTTCTGTATGTGTATGTATGTGTTTACATGAGAAATTTTAGGGGGCTTGTGGGTTAGCTCAATTGTTTAAGCACCTGCTAAGGCAAACTCAGTCAGACCCAGGGGACCATGTTTTGATATCCAGTTCCCCATGCCTCACTGGATCTTAAGGCAGCCTGAGCCAGCCAAAAAATAGAAATAAATAGAAAGAAAGAAAGAAGGAGAGAGAGAGAGAGAGAGGGAGAGAGAGAGAGAGAGAGAGAGAGAGAGAGAGAGAGAGAAAGAAAGAAAGAAAGAAAGAAAGAGAAAAAATCCTTCCCAACTTTGGTTAGGCCAAATAGCTCAGCAGATTAAAGTGGCTGCTTAGGCAAACGCAGGGGTTGGAGGTTCAATCTAGGCCTGCCTTGCCAGCTCCCCCCACCCCCAGAGCGCTCTGAGATGGCAGTTGAGATTGAATGTGGTGGGGTGTGCGCCTCTAATCCCATATCTTGGGAGGCTGTGAAAAGGATGATCACTACTAGTCCGATCTGTGCAGTGAGACACTGTAGACCCTTACTAAAATAAAAATAAAAAAATAAAAAAAAAAGAAAAGAAAGGAAGAAATTTAGAAGTTGTATTTTGTGTACATTGTCTCTCTGGTCTTTAATGGCCATAGGACATTTGTGTTATAGTCACTGTCTACATTCACTTGTTACTTCCTCCCTCTTCCCTCATGAATGCCTGGACAGCTGATCCTATGTGAATAACTCTGTTCTACTGATAACATATTCTATAAGATTTCATCAGACCTTCACACGCTTTGGCTTCTCAAGGCTTGGAATGTATCAGTGAGGCACCTTTGCCTGCTAAGTACTTTGAACCCAAGGACGTTGAGATGCCTTCAGAAGCAGGTTGAGCTTCTGTAATTTTCCTCTTTTCTTCTCTACTGTCACTGCTTGTTCCCTAAAGCAACCTAGATTTCACAAAACTCCCTTTTCTTTCTCCCTCTGACCTTGAGTACCTGCAACCAATAGGCTCCTGCTCCATAATTGAAAGGAGGAAGGCGTGCACCAAGGCTAGGAAGCCTCTGAAAAAGTAGCCCTGGCTCATTTGCCTCTTTCAGTCGACACCATTAAATTATATTCATCGGTTCAACTGTAGTCTGTATAATTGACTTCTCTTCATCAAAAATAAGTTAAAATCAGAAAATTTTCACTATGTTTTAGAGTCTTCACAGCCCTCACATCATGTAAGATTTGTAGTGTGTAGTTCATTATGCTTTTTAATTGATTATCTGTTTTTGTTATGTGAGAGCTGGCTGTTACTCCCACCATGCGTTGAGTGGTAACTCACCAATCTGCTTCTGCTTTTGTCCTCCTAGGGTGTAACCAGTGATTGTCATTATCAGCAGAAACCACCACCTTATCAAACGGATTCCATAGCACATGACTGAACAAAACCATTATTTCGCAGCCAGAGGTAAATTTGGAAGAATTAAGTCATATAGCACCAAAAGCAAAATGATTATTAAAATATAAAGTATTATAATTTCAGTTTGTATATATTCCATTGTATTGTCATATATACTCAATTTCAATTTCATGAAACTAATATATTCACATTCACTTTATGGGCCATATATAAAATGTTGAAAAATGCATTTTTCAAATTAGATAAGTAGAAATAAATTTAAGAACTGTATGTACCATTAGAATTGATTGTCCTGAACTAATAGAAAAAGGCATTTTAAAATTTAATGTTGAAGAGTTTCACCAAAGGAAATAAAAACAAATATTATACAGTTTCCTTCTAAATCGGTGCACATTTTCTATCTATTAGTTCTAGGAAAATAGAAATGAAATACTTTAATAACCAAATTAAAACAACTCGTGAAAAATAAACCTCAATGTCAAATTAAGAAAGAAGCTTGTGAAACTTTATGTATGACTAACCAGAAATCACCTAACTATCTCTACTTTTGTGATTTATTTAACACTATTAAAATTATGCTCTGGGACCTACACAGAGTGCATAATCTCATTTCTAGTCTGGCTTCTCCATTGGGTACCTTTCGCTGTAAAGAGAGAGACATTGAAGTGAAGTGTTTAGTTTTATTTTGCAACTCAGTTAAAGTCGTTCCCAAGTTCAGAAAAGAGGACTGAAAAAAATCACTTATTCTTACAAAAGGATTTAAGAGGAGCCATTCATCAGTAGAGAACAGAAAAGCACATTATTAAAAACATAACTACTATTTTGTTCATATATTTCAAATTCTAAATGGACTGTTTCCTGGCTCCAACATCACAAAATTTGCAGCAGAGATTGTAGCGATCATCGAGCATCATAAACTTTTTGTGTAAATTCTGGTAGTCCTTATCTTACATGGAAAATTAAATCTTCTTTGTTTTCATGTAGACATATGTCTTTCCAATTCTGGGAATAGCCATTACATAGATGTGATTAGAAGATACCTTCCAATTTTATGTCTAGACTGCCCTACTTTTCAGATAAATCATATGGGAAATTTATTTTATTTTAAATAAAAATACATTACATAAATTTTTAAATTTCCAAGACAATTTTTTAGCCATAATACTAAGAACTAGCATACATTAAAAATTGTAAGGATAGTGCTAAAATTCACTTTCTGTGTGATATCAGAAAAGTCATGCACATTTTATATATCATAGAAGTATTTGTTTATGTATATATGAAATCCTTGCAAAGAAAAAATATAAATGTTTTCCAAAACCATCAACTACTGACTTGTGTAAATAAATCAAATGTAACCAAATGACAGAGAGTAATACCCTTTGAAATTGGCGTTCCTTGCTATTACCCATATGTATCTTCAAACATCCTTAAGATATGTTTTGAATTTCATAATCCAACTTATAAAAGAGACCTAGACTACAAAGATGTCTGCTATGCTACAAAATCCATTGAGAGTCTTATTTTCACTTAATATAATCATAGGAATCATGAATTATGTTAAAAAGAGTCCAAAATGATTTTTATATCCTCCATATTCATTATTTGCTTTTGATTTTCAAAAACCACAAACCAAATTTCTTAACATGCCCTTCAGACAAGCAACAGAAGAGAATTTTAACAGGTTCTGTGACTACCATAAGTACAGCAGTAGTACATGCCATTGATTTCTGTAAACTTCATTATCTTAATTTTTATAGAAGTATTAATTATTAACAATTGTCTGAAACTTGATTTAGGAGAGAATATACACATAAAACTAATTATATCTGGCCAGCCAAATAGCTCAGTGGATTAAAGCACCTGCAAGCAGGCACAGGGGCCTAAGGTTTGATCGTGGGCCTGCCGTGCTTGCCCCACCCCTGGAGCATGATGAGAGGGTAGTTGAGACTGGGCATAGTGGAGTGCGCCTGTAATCTTAGCTCTTGGGAGGCTGTAAACAGGCAGATCACGACGAGTCCAATTTAGTAGTGAGATCCTGAACGCCCTGTAGACTCTTCCCTAAAATACAAAAAA
>NW_004524682.1:9498238-9579874 GCF_000260255.1 Octodon degus | reverse complement strand
AGACAAAAGTAATGCTGACATATTAACTTGGACAGAAACAATGATCTTTTCTGAGCTTGTTTATAGATATAGTTTACTGATTTCACAACATTAAATTTCTACTTTTCCATTAAAACAGAAGTTAGTGTTTTAGAGGGTGTCCAGATGTAAGATAATAAATGTTAGCCTGCCGCGTTCTTCAACTAGGGAAGGGAGCCCTATGTTTTCAATCCCTATTCCTTCTCTTCATAGAACGAGGGTTTATAGAATCCTGAAGAATGTCCTCAGCCCACATCTACTAACTCATCCAAGCTTTCAGCTTCCTGCAATTCTCTGTTTGAATCACCAACCATTTTGCCAGGGCTTATGCAATTCTCTTCTCTGGGCCTTTCCTCCTGAAAATCATCAAACACAGGATGCATGCACTCCTATTACAAAGGGCTGATTTGGAGCTCTTGGGTAGGATGACACTGGGACGTTTGCAGAGTTTGTTTTTGGTCTCTCATGTTGCAGGCTAGAGGAAATGTTGGGAAAATAATTTGAGTGAGTCACAGGCCATTTCATTATATATAATCATGGCCTAGTTTCTCTTCACTAGCAGTATCTAGAACAAAATTCCAAGAAGTTTTAGGTATTTCCTTTTCTGGTCTTGCATGTCATTATATATGCATGTAAACAGGTTCACTTTGAAATAGTAACTAGGTTAGTTTATTACAGTAAGAAAGAACACTAACACACATATTTCATGAAGCAGTCTTATTATTTACAGATAGACAATAGAGAAAAGACAAGCTTAAAATTCATTGCAAATCAATACCCTAAATCTAGGAAAACTACCCCAGAGTGGATTAGTTTCATTCTATTTGCACCACAGCTGAACCCCTGGGAAAGCAACCCATCAGAAGTTTATATCCTAGGTTCACAAAGACCGTCTGGGCTAACACATTAATCTACACAGTGTTTCAGGGGATACCAGAACAGAGCTAGAGTAGTTATGGCAAGTTCCAACGTTTCTCAGGATGGAGCATTCACAGTCTATTCTATAATTTGTCTTGAGAAATACTAGTGAGAAACAGGCAGGAGAGAAACTATGTGTGTAGAAAGCCATCTAGAGAACTAACTGTCCTGTGTGAATGCTATACCTATCCCACCTAAGGTAGATGCCCCGCAAACAAAACAAGAAACAAAATGAGGCTGTTTATTCTCTCTCTCTCTCTCTCTCTCTCTCTCTCTCTCTCTCTCTCTCTCTCAAGTTCAAGCTAAGCTGATCTCACTATGTGGCCCATATGATCTGGAACCTGCAGCAATTCTCCATCAGTCCCCTGAGCCCCCAGTGCTGGATGCCAAGCTCAATAAGGACCATGCCTGGCTTATCTTTTCTTTTCTTCCTTCCTTCCTTCCTTCCTTCCTTCCTTCCTTCCTTCCTTCCTTCCTTCCTCCCTCCCTCCCTCCCTCCCTCTCTCTGTCTCTTCTCTTTCTTTCTATTTATTTATATTTTCAAGTTTCTTAAGAAAAATCTCTGCTTCCTTGGTTAGTAATTAAATTTTGAACTACTGTCACATCACCCACTGCTTTTCTTTTCTCATTTAATTCCAATAGGTCCATACATTAATTATAAATTAAATATTGTATTCATTTTGTTTCAAAAAATCTAAATCAGCTAAGTTATAATTTGTGTCATATTATTTATGCTTTAAATAATAGATTTCTTCATTTTAATAGCTATAACATCTTGCACCTTGTATACGTTATTGCCATTTCTTTGAATTAGGAATCTTGTTATCTAGTTCTTATCTAATGATTTTGTATTGATTCATACATATTTTGAGTATTATTTTGTATATATTTTGGGATATACTATAAAACCCATGAAATGTTTGGCATTTGTGCATTTGTTTGTATGTTTTTGTGGACTTGGATTACAAGTTCTGTCTTGGATTTTAAGAGTAATCTAATCTGAGCAGCTTTCAAGTTTTCATTATGCTGTTCTGTATCTGTTCTGTTTGTATATTATACTTAGGTAAAAATATAACCTTTGATATTATTTATATACATGTTAGGAATTGTTCAGTGCCTTCCCTTCTCTGCGTAATGTATGTTTTACCTGTGTGTTATTTAGGCTTCACTCTAAGACTTGGGTTAGGAGTCGCAAAAGCTGGAAATAGGTCGAATGTATGAAAATGGTATGAGGCCTCAGTGCTTAAAGCAGTCAAGCTTCCTCAGTCCTGACTTACGCAACCTGACTGGGTAATGTTAACTGCGAGTCCCTAGGAAGCCTCGGCTCTATGTTACTAACTTTGCAAGAGAATATATAAAGGCTCTTACTGTTCTGGGGGCAATCTCACCACCAGGCAGACAGGCCACCACCTGACCCAGCTCTCATCTTCTTGTCCATCTTTTCTTCATTCCTGCTGCCTTTTCTCCACGGGTACAGTGGATCACATCCAGACACCAGCAGATCCCTACAGATTTGCAAGATATTTCAGGCATTATCTCAAGTCTCAAAAACTTGAGCATGTGTTAATTTGGGGTTGACCCTAAAGTATGCTCAGTAGTGATCTTGTGACTTAGGTGGATTACATATAAAATTAAGAATTTTTTTTCTCCAATTATCCTCCTTCTAGGACCTTTGCCTTTCATTCAGTAGTAAATGAAGGACTTTTTTATGTCTTCTTTTTTCCAGAAAAAAGGGTGTGCATCAACTCTTCAGCCATGTGTAGTACTGTTCCCCTGAGATACTCTTTTGAGTGGAGTCCACACTTAGGGTAGTGTTGTAAGAGCTTAATATTTTTTTTTAACTTTAGAACTTACTACTTAGTTTCCTTCTTCTCTACATTTTAAGCTTTCTTCAGAATGTTCCCCAAAGTGATTTATATCTTTCAGGGTTACCAGTTAGTATCCTGCACAAGATTTACTATTAATTGAGAAAAGCCTGCATTTCAATGCGATTTTCAGTAGTCTCAGGCATGGCTGAGCATTTGGGCTAAATAAAAGAGCAATTTCCACAGTGAATATCATCTGAAGTAAGATGCAGCATGATAGGGAGAGAAATATGCCATCAGAAGTGTCCATGTTTGAATACTCCGAATTGGTAAGTATATGTTAATACATGTGGCCAAAGAACATAGCAGATTGATTTAGGTTAAGGATCTAGTGATGAGATTAACAGGCTGTATTCTGATTTATTTGCACATTAGTCTGAGCATTTTGCATATATAGAAATAAAAAGATAACATAAATTAATGTTGAAAATATTCAACTTTAATGGATCTGAAGACAAGGGAAAGACGCCATTGTCAAGAAAGTTGAACACTGAAGAATCTTAAAACAAATCAATTTATTCGTCATTGTAGTATTCAGGAAGAAATGCAGCTCTTACAATACCTTGCTTTTAGCTCAGGAAAAGCTATGTCAGACTGAACTGTAAGAATGCAAATTTGTATTGCTTTATCCCTCTAAACCTGTAATTACTTTTTTAAACTTTATTTTGTGCAGGGTCTCACTATGGAGTGCAGACCAGTGTGCAGCTTCCCCAGCATTGGGATTACTAGCCTGTGCCTCCACACCAGGACTCTGATGCTCACTCAATATGCCCAGGGGCAGGACTGGTAATGCATGCTAGTACCAGATATCAAGCCCTGGCCCCAGCGCTTGCCTACACAGGTGCTTACTCCACTAAGCTATCTTGCCGGCTCTTATGATTACTTGTTGTAGCTACAACAAATAATAATAAAAATAAAAAGAGTCAAGCAAAGTGTTGTATTCCTCTTCAGTTTTTGAGGCCTTCTTTGTTTCAGCATCCTCAGACTCTTGGCTTCTGTGTACTCTATTCTCTCACCTCCACATCTATGTGTTAGGAAAGTTCTGCAGCCCATTTGATATAAATATAGTTCCATTTTCTCCTTGACCAAAGCAACATGATATGCTCTGAGTCTACCTACTTATTGGCATTGTTAAGGCATAGGCAAACATTATATATAGAAGACAGGAGATTGTAAATATTTTAGGTTTCATATACCATAAGGAAAATTCGAAGTTAAAATGAAACTTAAAGATTATTTCTACTGTAATATTTAAAATTAAACATTTCATTCTTAGATTGTACATTATGCAAAACTGGATTTTAGCCAGATTTCCTTTGGGCTATAGCATGCCGCCCTCTGCTATTGTGACATTGAGGAACATAAACAAATGCTGAGGAGAGACCAAGAATGGAGAGATCTGTCGCACAGGGAGAGAGGTGGGCTGCTTCTTCGTGCCCGTGGTATTTCGTGGAAATTCAGATCGAAACTGTCAAGTGTACAAGCCAGGTGTCAGCCCATAGCTCAGGTTGCTGGTCTTCCCCACACAGGACTGTGACTTGCCCTAGACAACCATCCAGTTTGACTTTCTTTGGGGCACTTCTAATTGATAATTTGCCTTTTACTCAGGTTTCTGTGTTTTCCAGAAGAAAATGCTCATATTTTCTTTATAGGCTATATGAGAAACCATTCAAATTTATCACATAGAGTTCAGTTGAAAGAATGACAAAAGCGTCTAGAATAATTTTTGTTGAGCCATATATTTTAAATACTTCTGATTTCCTCCAATGACATTAGGTTTGTAATATCCACTATATGAATAAGCCTCAAAATTCACTCATACAATCTCATTTTATAAAATTCTGAATGCTAAATGGGAAAATTTGGAAACTTATGTCTTAAGATTTAGAAAGCAGATGTTTTTGCTTTAGTCAATCCTGCAGGATGCCATTCCTAGGATGTGGATTAATGATTAGGGTGATCTGTTACACCAAGAGAGCAGATTAAGCTAAAGTTATGTCATATTTTATGTTCTCCATGGAAAATAATTTTAAATTATATGCTAAATGAATCTTAGATGGGAAACACTTTATTTATTAAATATATTTTTTCTAAACTAAAGCATTTTCAAAGCCAAGAAAGTTTGAAATAATTCCTCAGTAAAGTATAATATGTAAATGGTATTTATGGGTTTTTTCTTTATTCAGTGCTAAAATATTTTTATTCCTCGTCAATTTAAACAAGGCTAGAATCTCATTATAGATAATCTTTGTATCTCTGATTATAACCTTTACTTTTGATGTTTTTAATCATGAACATATTTTCCTTAGGTTGTTTGAGCATGCTTTGGACAGAATTTTTCACATTCTTGTTTAATTTTTTCTCATAGTGTTGGAGAGATAATTCCTCTATCTCTGAAATTTTGGGAGCAGGAGAATCATGTCCATCAAAGGAAAAAGTTACTTAAAAGTCAAGCAAAAAAAAAAAAAATCAGAGTTGTACTTGTTTGGGCACCAAAATGGGGTTCAGAGTTAAATTTTTGTTCTACATGGAGGCTTGTAAGCCTTTGAACCAGGTAGCCTGACCACATGCATGTTGACCTTTGGACTGGGCCAAACTGCAGTCTCTTGCCATTTCTTTACTATTTGTGAAACTTCCTTTCTTTCACTAAATTCCTTATAGATTCTGATCACCCAAATACTTTTTTATTTCTAAAAAATATATCTTATCAATACAATTTTTCAGTACAAGAATTTTAAAATCATCTTGGGGTATTGGCACATATACATAATACATTTTGTTTCTTTTTCTAATCCTTTTCCCTCCTCTAGTTGCCTTTCCACCTCATCATTCTTGTAGGCATTGATAATCTCAGCTCCTTTTTATGGCATGTAACGTACATGCCCATTGAGGTTATTAGGACCTTGTTCCTGGTACATCTTACTCTACCTATTTCCACATCCCCTTCCCCTCCCCTCTCACCTGTGGGCTTCCAGAACCCTTTCTATCTGTCAGAAATCCATCCCCTTGTCTTTATCAGCTTTTCCCTTTTCCAAAATTTCTTTTGCTATTTATTTCTACTTTCATGCACAGTGTTCTGATAATATACATCAGTAATTTCAATTCCTTTATACTTACTTAGTCAGGATTTATGGGCTGGTATGAGACCCATTTTGAAAAAAGTAAATGTTCTGCATAAAAATGTATGCTCTGTTGTAGAGGATTGTTATAATTTATAAATATCTATTAAATCCATATATTGAGGCATATGGTTCATCTTTTATATTCTTTTGTTTTGTTGATCTAACTTGGCAAAAGTGAAGTATTGAAATGTTTTACTATGATTGTGTTAGTATTTATTTAGTCTTTTAATTTCAGCCATTTTTATTTATGAAGATAGGTACTCCACTGTTTGTTGAGTATGTTTAACAATGTCATTGTTTATTTCTTATTTTCTTTTTCTTTTTTTCTTGTTTTCTTTCTTTCTTTTTTTTTTTTTTTGGCAGAAATGAACTCAGGCCCTCGCACTTGCCAGGGAAGCACTTATTCCACTGAGCCATCTCTCTGGCCAGTTTCATTCCTTCTTATCAGTTTGTTCCCTGAACTAGTATGAGGCAACTTCCTTTGGCTCTTTTAGTCAGTTTTAACTTGAATTTCACTATGGCTAATATTAGAATTGCTCCCTCCCCTAAACCCAGCATAATGGTGCGCACCTATAATCTCAGCACTTGGGATCCTGAGGCAGGAGTATCACCATGAGTTCAAGGCCAGCCTGGGCTACATTCTGAGTTCATACACAGCAACAACCTGTCTCAAACAAAGAAGGCCACCTCTGACTATTTTCAGGGTCCTGGTGTAAGAAATATCTTTTACATTCTTTAATTTTTGTTCTATGAATATCATCTTGGACTACATGATTTTCTTGAATGCAACAGGCTCCTGGATTCTGTTTTTTGATCAAGTCTGCCAATCTGTTATTGTTATTTTAAAGTCAAATCCATTAGCATTATGATGTATTAATGAAACATTTTGATTATTTATTTATATATGTATTTACTTTTTTATGCATTTAAGACAGGGTCTACAGGGTCTCACTACGTAGTTCAAACTCATAGTGATTCTTCCGTTTACAGCCTCCCAAGTACTGGGAATACAGGAGTGCACTGCCATGCCCAGTCTCAATCACCATCTCAGCATGCCCTGGTGATAGGGCCAGCACGGCAGGCAGGGGGATCGAACGCCCGGCCCCCGTGTCTGCTTACACAGGTGCTTTAATCTGCTGGGCTATCTTGTCAGCCCTTGTTTTGATCATTTATTATCATGACTTTCTTTTTCTATTCTGAATCTTTTGTCATTCTTTCCATGCAATTTTGGTTGCTGTTTAATTGTTGATTTTACAGCAAGTTTTGTTTCTTCTGTAACATATATCCTTATTTTTCCCCCTCCTTTTTGCGGGGAGATGGACTTTTGAGTTCTAGTAGAGTGACATGACTTTGTCATTTGCTTAGATATTTTTAGAAAGATGTTGCCTCCCTATTAAATCTTTTTTATTTTATTTCTCCAGTAATAGTATTTACCTCTTATATTTTATTTTGTGTGATTTATCCTCTGTCCCTGTTATGAAGAGAATTTTTTTCTGGTTGTAACCATCAAATTCTCAGAGATGTCCTCTAGGCTTAGCCAACGAGTCTCCATTTGATCTGTGCCAGGATTTTACCACATTCATATGTTTTGGAGGAAAATTGCAGCCTGTTTGGTATAGTAGCCAGTTCTTTTGTAATGAGCTGTACAAATGTTTATGACCTTAGACAATCTGGATATTGGAATACTTTGAACATGAATTAACCATAATAACTACGTCCTCTTGGCTAGAGTATTATAATCAATGTTATTTAGACTCTTAGGTATAAACTGGATAACAACAAACACTAATGCTAACACTGTGTCACATTAGAGTCTATAGGGTTGTGTGATGACCTCTCAGCCTCGTGGGCCTCCATCTGTAAAGCACTGCTTGTGTGTGCTGCACCAGCCCAGGAAGGTGAGGGAGGGACCTTGGATTCAGAGGCTCCTGGTGCATAATCCTGCTGTCAAAATTTTTCTTTTCTTTTTTCTTTTTCTTTTTTTTTTGTGGAACCAGGGATTGAACTCAGGTCCTTGTGCTTGCCAGGGAAGCACTTATTCCACTAAACCATCTCCCCAGCCCCCGACCCTTTTCTTATAAAACCATTTAACTCTTTGCTGTTCAAATCTCAACTCCTTAGGAACAAATTAAGTAACCAACACTCTGCAAATTCAGGTTTTACACACAGCCTTAAATACTTGCAAATATATAAACATTTCAGACTGTAAGTATTTATAAAACCTTCACAGACATTTTCAAAACTGAATCTGTTTTCATGGTTTACAGTTCTAATTGGTTCTAAATAATTTTCTTTGTTCTTAACTGGGTTGAATTCATTCTTGGTTAACTTTCAAAGGCAAGTCAACCTGCATACACGAATAATCTCTGCATGTTTGATGGAGATTCACTGTTGAGATATGAGGTCAGTACATCTGAAATCAGCAATCTTCAAATTGTGCTGTGAGTCAAGAAGGAGCTATTTCACTAAATTTCATGCTGTAGATTACAAAGAGGCCTATGGACTTCGCTGTCCTCTTATGTTCCCAAAACTGATTGTAATACAAAGGTGAATATATTCCATTTCCTTTCCTTAACAAGAGATTGCCAGCTGCACTGACACCAATTGAAAGCTCCTGGCTGGTATGAATTTTGTATTATTGACATCACCGCACAGGTTGAAGTTCTGTAGGGAGGGAAAAAGTTGATAAGTTAGCACATGAAAGGTGCTTAAAGGGATCTCAAAGTGTCTGAAAGAATGTTAGTTTGAGTAGGAAGTATCAGTTTATATGAAAATATGAGGAATGTAAAGATATCAATGTTTCTATTCTAGCATTATTAGCATCTGTCTTAGTTAATTTTCTCATGGCTGAGACAAAATATCCAACACTCAAAGTTAAAGGAAAAATATTATCTATCTCACAGTGTGAAGAAGTTTCAAATCACAGGTGGCCGGCCCCAAGGCAGGGTAGCATGACAGAGGGGCATCACGGAGGAGAAGCAGTTCACTGCAGGCAGCAAAGCCACAAAGTGGCCAACAGAGAGAAGCAGCCAGGGACCACAACAGCTCTCTTTCTGTCCCTTGTATTCAGTCCAGGCTACCATAAGCATGGGCAGCTTTCACACTCAGAAAGCAGCTTCTCAAATCAACTCTCAGAATCACTCAAACCAATCAGTGGACTGGTTTAGTAACCACACACCCTTGAACCCAGCACCACACACTCTAGATCCACCCACTCTGAGAAGCCCTATCTACGTCCACTTGAAGCCTTGGGAGAAACAACTACATACAAGCCACAATATGCCTTTTTTTGTTACATACAGAAAAAGACTAGGACCATTTGAGTAACATACATAAAGTACACTGGTGTGAATATTAGAATGACCAAAAAAATGTAAATTAAATACCATGAAATGCTTAGAAAAAATAAATTGTTGACATAGAAAAATTATACATTCTTATTACATACAGTGCTACTTCACTTTATAAAATGTTTTGTTTTTAGTAATTTTTTTTTTGCAAGTAAAGTTTTTCAAAACTTTATGCTTTGTTTGAAAACTCTACATTGGGTAACAAACAACTGTGGCCATCTTTCCAACACACAAAAATGTGGTCATTTTTTCCAAATTGTGCAACAAGTTAAGTTTGTTAACCAAGGTACCATTGTACTTAGAAAATTAATACAAGTAATATATGAATGTAATATATATGCTAATATTGTAGACTATCTGAATGTGTCGCTTTATGGAATCTTCACATAATGATAATTTTGTGCTCAAATTAATGTCAAGAATCTATCTTCTGTCTTTCCATTTGCTTAAAAGGGGGTCATATAAAATTCCATTTGGGGCCTGGGGAGATGGCTTAGTAGAATAAGCAAGCACTTGCCTGGCAAGCTCAAGGGCCTGAATTCAAGCCCTGCTTCTGCCAATAAATAAATAAATAAATAAATAAATAAATAAATAAATAAATTTCCATTTATAAGACACCTCTGTAACTGCTAATTATCAATGTACACTTACCACTCTAGAAAACCTACAAAGTAAAAAAATATATGCCTCAAACATCCACCAGGTTTCTCCAATATGTACAAACCACCTATTAATAAATTTGCTTTCTGTTTTATTATACTGTCTGTTACCCCCTTACTTGTAGGGCCTCAGCTGTAAAAGCTAAGAATAAATTTTGTAGATTAGAAACAAAAAATTCACTCATTCTGCTACTATCTCTCACTGTTTAACTTGATGCTTCTTTTCTGTAGCAGGAAACAAGAGTTTGCTCGTCTCTGCTTCAAGTTCATCCTTCAGTATGTTGGTCTGTTATTCCTGCAGATGGACTCTGCGGTGTATAATTTCCTAATTCCATTACCAATTTATCTTGCATTATGTTCTATTAAGAAGTAGGAAAAATTTGAAGGGAAGGCAAGAGAGATGTATTTCTTTTGATTTTCTTGCTGTGTTTATGTCTGCTCAGCAATACTGCAACCCCGCTGGCATATCTTAACAGGTAGGTGCTTGGTCCTAGACTCCAGTATCTTTTGTACTCAGAAATCACCCTCCTTACACAAAGAGTAAATAGGTAGAGCAAGCGGAAACATTTTATTCCTTGCACAAAAGTCTAATTCCCAACTGCATGGAATATATCCTGCTAGCTGTTATGTTCCATCAGTGCTGAGGTATTTTATTTCCCTGGATTTAAATTTGACTGTTCCTTTTGATAGTTTCTATTCCTAAGTTACCTTAATGTACATTTGCCATTAATTTATGGAAAGGTTAAAAGCAATTATGTATTGTACAAACCTTCTATTGAAATTTCCAGAATATCTTTTCTTTCAAAGATACTAACATTATTACAAATGAAAACATGAAGAAGCATGACCAAATTGTAAAACTGATACAAATTCATTGCTTTTAGTGCTTTTCAATTTTTACTGTTTTGCTTATTAAAAATGAAAAAGAAATTCAACAGTGATATTTTAAGTTTAAATTTCTTTTAGTACATCAATATTCCTTGGACATAATGTGTTGGGTGTTTACATTTGTGCCAACTAGTTTAATAACCTGAAAAACTTCAAGCTTTAAACACTAAAAGCAAAAGATTTATTACATCTCTTTGAGAAAAATGATAGCTGAATACATAGATTTAATCACAAGTTTGTATTGTGATATAGGACTATAAATGCTGTTTTATTTAAAACAATCTTAAAATCTGATAAAATGTTTTTATATACTGCTTGCATATAATACAAGGACTTTGCTTCATAAATTTTATGTGTCAAATTGCCAGCAAAAAGAACAAAAATTGGACTTTGAAGTATTTTTTTAAACTGAAAATCTCTGAAGTTACTCAGGCTAATATATAGTGCTAAGCCATATTAAGTTGAATTTTGAATAACTCTCAGTACACCTTCAGGTTCACTACTATTTCAAACACGAAACATTGAGAAAATAGATTAAATTGGATACTAAAATAAATCTGATTGGTAGTAATCTTGCATTCTGAGCGCTCAGAAAACCTATCATAAAAGTAGACATCATTTAGCAAGCTGTTTATTTTTATAATAACCCTTTACAGCCCAATCAAGTTAATTCATTCTTTAAATACAGAGTACAGATAAACACACATACAAGTTGCCAGAAAGATAATCAGGTAAATGCCAGGAAGCATTAATCTAATAATTGATAAACATCAATCACATGAAATCAACTGAGGGTAACTATATTCTGGAAAGCCTTTTGGAAACACACACACACACACACACACACACACACACAAGCATGCACATAAGAACACTCCCCCCTTCACACATCATATAATTGTCAAACACAAATGTTTTCAAACCAAGATAGAAGTTCCTTTGCAAATATATAGTCATCTCAAAAATAAATCATAAAATATTTTGCGTGTCTATTGATGCAAAATAGAGACATTCAGCTTAAAGTTTAGGAAGCTGTGGATGTTTGAAACAACCTATATAAAAAAAATGAATGAATTTCTTATAACAATATACTTGACAAGTATGCAAAGGGATGTTAAAGTGTAACACGATCTAATTTCACTCCAGTTTAATCAAATGTTAATTGCTCAGCAAATATTTTAAATATGTCCATATAAAAACAAAGCAAAAAAAAATGCAGTATTTTCACAAATGTGCAAAGAGTAAGGGAATTCCAAAATAATTAATATATAAAGTGAGCAAAACCAAAGTTCTCCCAGGGACAGAGATTTCATTATGGAAACAATAAGAATAATTCCATGGTATGTTTGAACCATCCTCTCCAACTAATTTGAATTCTGAAATAAAGTGAATAAACCTCCCCCCGAAAAATGAGGCCAATAGGCACAGAGTTGAGTGGTAGATTGTACAATAAGAAAGTTCTTGTCCAATAACTGAAATATGAGGATTTTATGTGAAATTCATAAATCAGAAAATTTGCATAAAATGTTTTAAAATTATTTACTATCCATTAAATTAATTTCTTTGGAAGTTGGACCATGCTTAGTGCAAGATATAGCATGCAATTAAAAATAATAGGGTCACATCTTTTAAAGGACCCAATAGATATACTTGTGTAAGCAAAGAAAGATGCTGTTTCATAAATATATCTCCTAGAATTCTACTTGTAACCAAACTTGGATTTAAATTTCATATGGGAAGACCACAAGGAAGCATGCAATGCCGTGACTGAGTTTAGCTTATACTGGACATTCAGGCCAAGACTACAATGACCAAAAGCCACCCCCAGCGGTATAGGTAGATTAACTGTGTTTGAATTTAGGAGAAACCTACTACAAATGATACAGAAGGAGAAATACTAGCTACTGAAAAGTATCAGAGAACATTTTTTCCAATATTTAAGTAATCCATATTTTTAAATAGTAATGTTTTAATAACTATTAATTCACAAATAAATCTTTTCATTCATTTATTCACATATTGTATATAAGATTCCATAAATAAATATAGTCTAAGCAATTAGTTTAGTTAATTTACATAATTTTGTGAAATTTATTAAACAACAACATGTACATGTTTGAGGGCCAGCCAAATAGCTCAGTGGATTAAAGCTCCTGCAAGCAGGCACAGCAGCCTGGGTTGGATTCACATTGTGTGGTGCAGGCCCTGCCCTTGGGGCACACTGAGATGGCAATTGAGACTGGGAGTGGTGGCGCATGCCTGTAATCCCAGCTCTTTGTGGAGCTGTAAATAAGCAAATCACTCTGAGTTCTATCTATGCAGTGAGACCTTGTAGAACTTTATACATTATTAAAATACAAAACAACAACACAAGAACAAAAACCATGTACTTGTTAAATAAAGAAACTTTAAATAGCAGTTTGGAGGCTCTGAGGCTAATGGTCTTCTGTGAAAAAAAAATGGCACACTTTTTCTTCTTCTACGTAATGATTTATAATAGTAAAACTCAATTCCAAAAAAAAAAAAGAGGCAGTATTTTGTACCCCTTTTGGGAATGCTTGCTGTGTTTAAATTACTAATAATGAAATTATCAAAAATTCAATGACTTACTTTTATGAAAGTTGAAGTTATAAAGTGAACTAAAAGCCCTAAGAATCCACTTTTATATGGCTGCAATCATCTGGGACAATAAACTTTCCAACACTTAACTGTTTAAGAGTAAATACTCTAATAAAAAATGTATTTAATATTCCAATAAAGATGTTGTATCAAGAGAAGGATACATTTAACTGTGTACAAAATGTGCCACATCATTAAACATCCTCAAATAATAAATTGCTTTCACCAGATGGTATTCCATCTGACTACCATCAATAATCGCACCTTTGGTGGCACCAAAGATGACAGACCTGTTTAATTATAATCCTGTGTTTGGACATTTGTCAGGAGAGTAAAAAAGCCAGGAAGTCAGCAGTTTATAAACAGTCATGACAGTCTTCCAAATTTCTTATTTCAAGTCTTAAGGTGCAATTTTGTCCTCCACGTAGAGTTAGGAGAAGAGAAATTCACAAAGGTTTATGTAATTTAAAATCCTTGATTTAACAACAAAGCCATAACTCTAGTTTCCTAGTCAAGAGATTCCTCATATCTTAGTAAACTATGAAAATATGGATAATAAAATATATAAAATTTTAATAAGAGATTAAGTATATGTTAGTGAACAAAAGAGTTTAATTTATAATTGATTGTATTATTTTATTTTCATTATAGAGTTTATGACAAACTGAATAATTTATATTTAAGTGAATAATTTTAATTTTATTTAAATTATTCTACTTTCCTACCTTGAGGAAAACCTCGTGTGTGTGTGTGTGTGTGTGTGTGTGTGTGTGTGTTCCCTAAGTCTTTATGTGAATCTTTCAAGAATTATGACTTATTCATTAATTATCCTAGCATAGCTTCTAAAATATAGACTTTTTTCTTGACGTGGATCACAGTTTTCAGTTTCAAGTTTGAGAGATATGTAAAGGACATTTTTCATTATTATTCACTAAAGCATTGTGATTTTACAGCAATAAGTACAACAGGGGAATGCAGGTAGGGAGCAGAACTGAAAACACAGCGTGCAATTGTCTTTTATATTTTTAATGGCTTATAATTTTCAGGCCTTCAAGTACTTTTGTCTGACTTACAGTTGAAGACATGACTCTGTAAATTTAGTAAAATACTGATTTAATTATTTTAATTAGCCAATAATCTAACGCAATGTGAATGTTTTTCTGAAGTAGTTTTTCACCCTGATCTTGTTAGCAAGAAAATCAAAGCTGCTTGTTAAATTTTTCTCCACTTAAGGACTAATATGATTATTTAATAAGTAACAAAATTGCTTGGTAGCTCCCGAATGATACCATTCTATCCTACTTACATACCTGCAGTGGATTTAAAACTGTCTTGTGCTGTAGGAGCAGAGAGAGGAGCATAAGTTCTAGAATGGCTATGAATGATAGGTTTCTGTTTTACTAAAATTTTCATAAAAGTTAGGGTAATTGGTTTAAGTTCTTTATTTTCAAGATTAAAATTGTTATATGAGATCACTCAACAACAAACATGTCCATGTCTCTGGCACATAGCTACACAGAAATCACCCGACTATTAGTGTAAAACTTCAAATTTCCTGGGTTTTATATCAAGAGTTATACCCATGAGTATCATTCAAATTCACTGTATCAAGTAAATAAATAAAAATTAGTTTTAAAAAAACTTTAAGGGAGGGCTGGCCTGATAGCTTAGCAGACTAAAGCACCTGCTTAGGCAGAACGCAGAGGCCAGGGTTCGATCCCCTGCATGCTGTGCTGGTCCCGCCCCCAGGTCCTACTGATACCATGATTGAGACTAGGCTTGCTGGTGCATACCTGTAATCCCAGCACTTGGGAGGCTGAAGGCAGGAGAATCACTACGAGTCTGATCTATGTAGTGAGACCTCGTAGACCCTGTCCTAAATACGAAATTTAAAATAAAATAAAAAATAAATGAATAAAATTTAAAAATTTTTAAAGAGCTAGGAATATTGCTCGGTGGTCTAAGTGCCTGCCTGGAAAGTGCAATATCCTGAGTTCAATCCCTGATACCACATGCTGTGCTGGCCCTGGAATGCCAGGCATGTTATGCCAGCCTCCAAACCATGCACACCTATAATCACAGTGCTGGGGAGGGGGGCTGAGATGAGTCCCAGCTGCTTAGTGAGACCCTGTACCAAATAAATAAGTAAATAAATAATAAAAATAAGATGAATCTTCAGAAATAACTTTTTTGATAGGTATATCAAAATATTGATATACCTATGTATACATATATTTTAAAATGGTAATATGTTTTTATTCTTAAATCTTGTTTATATGCCTTTTTTAAAATTTTGCTGAAGACACTCATCCATCTCAAATGTGGTTAGAACTGGGACAAGGAAACTGCAAAGGGAAAGATATGGATAGCTAGAACAAGATTATGTTAGCTTTGTGTAGCTGACAGATACCCACCATGAACTGTTTAGGAGGGGGAAAGATTTATTTCTGATTCACAGTTTCCGGGTTTCAGTCCCTGCTTGCTTTGCCATAGTGCTTTGGTTCTATAGAGGTGTCGTGTGTTATGACAGCAGTTCTGGTGGAAAACATTTGTCTACGTCATGGCAGCTGAAACTAAAGGAAAGGAGAAAAGTCTTGGGTCCCAGCGTTCCCTCAAGAGACACTCCTAATAACCTAAATCTCTTCTGCTAAGATCCACCTCCCAAAGTTTCCATCACTTTCCAGTCCAGTAGCAAGCTACTCACACAGGCGGTAAGATGTGCTTTCGCAGGACACTTTAAATACAAACTATAGCATTCTTAGATCCTGAAATTTATACAAGTAGAAAAAAAAGATATAGTAAGAACTAGATTGACCTATTATAAAGGAACTTATACAATAAATATTGCTTCAAATAAAAATGAAACGTTTCATGATAAAAGAATTTCCCTTCTGACTAGAAATGAAAGAGCCATTCTCATACGATCCAGGGGAAAATACACAAGGAATTCATGGTATAGACACAAGGGACACGAGGATTCTCACCTGTTCTCCTCATCCACTGAATGATTGTTGTTTTAAAGTAAGAAAGCAGAAAGATGAGAAATATGAAGAATAAAATGTCCAAATAATATGTGAGTGGCAATAAGGATTATTTCTAGGAGTGCTTAAAATAATTTCACTGCATGTTCATGAGGGTACAGAGTACAACTGGCAACTTAGGACCTTAGGGTTTAATCATCTCTTATAATCTGGTTGAGAAAGGATATATTTAGGTAGATCTCTTCATTTTGTAGGCGAATGGGTACTGGTTGGCAGGAAAGACAGCACCGTTCTCATAATGAGAAGGGAAACAATTTGATCTGCCAAGTCACATTTATGACAAGTAGAAATATGAAAGTCCTCATTTGAAGAGAAAAGATGCTAAGAGACTCATTTCATGGGAAGAAAGAATAAATCAGAAAAAACCTTCTACTATAGACTAAAGGTCTTCTACCACTGTTTTGATTAATAAGTAAAACTGTATGTTAGAGAAATAATAAGCCACTAGTTTTAAATTAAAATATATAAGGAGGAGAGTGTGGAATTGATAGCTTCCAAAAAATTGATAGAATTCAAAGAAATGATAGTTTCCAAAGAGCCTAGATTATATTAAACGAGAGGTTTAAAATACCTTCTCTTGGGGCTGGGGAGATGACTTAGTGGAGTAAGCACTTCCTTGGCAAGCACAAGGACCTGAATTCAATCCTTGGTTCAGGAAAAAAAAATAAATAAAAATAAAAACCCCCCTTCATCTCTAATTTAGACTGAGCTTTTAAGTGATTTAGAAAATGCTATTTTATTTTATCAGAGTGAGACATGCTATTTTTCAGAAAGAAATTATCTACATGTCTCCAATGAAATATTTTAGAGAAATTTCAAATATGAACATTTAAAAATTATGAATTTCAGAGAATAAATATGAGCACAAGTAGGAGACGGGTGAGAGAAGAAAAGGTCAAGAGAGGAAGTATTTATTTCTTAGAAAATATTGGAAAGCTTAAATTTGATACAATTTCCTTTAATGTGTTACTTTAAAGTTACCAAATATATATGATTTTTACTTCCTGATTAGTTTATAACTTAAGTCCAGATATATTATTCACTTATTACATTTGATTTCTATTAAAATAATCAACCATTACAATGGAGACAGACATGTAATACTTATTCTAAAACAAAAAGGTTGGATGCATTTTACAAGTGAAAAGTTTTGGCAAGTAGTAGAAGTCAACTCCTACCACCCTCGTAGAAATGCCCAAAAAATGACAGCAAATACAGAAAAGAGAACACAGCAGGCTATGTCCCCTAATGTCACCACTTTTTAAGGATGGTTTTGGAGGAGGTTGCATATCACATAGCCAGTCAGTAGGGCATGAACTATTTCTATTTATGCATGAAGAGCCTACATCAACTTTTCAAAGTGGTTCATTGAAGTGGGCCAGGATAAATAACGTAAGTACTTTTGAGGAGAGACAATGTTGAGGCAGTTCTCTTTCCTGATGTAAGAGAAAAATGACACAAAGTGATTGTGAAACATTGAAGGGATAATATCTTCTTTTAACATTGATCAAAGAACACTTTCTCTCTTGTTTTACTCTTGCCTAAAGAAATAATTCTAGCTTTCATTTGAAAACAATATGTTTTGATCCTGCCTCCTTCATCAGTCCATTTTCCATTATCCTAGCAAAACACCTGAGACTGTATAACTTTGAAAAGATGTGCATTTTGACACATGAGCTGGAGGCACAAAGTCACGGGACAGCGCCTGGTGATGACCTTCTTGCCCGCAGCACTGAGGGGTGACTCAGGGGTCACATTAGTGGAGCTTGAGCATGTGTTTGTATGTCTGTCCTGAAATCTGTGTCTCTTCTTAAAAGCATCTAAGGTTCAATCATGAAGGGTTCTACTCCAATGCATTTAACTAATTCTAATGAATTTCCAAGGCCAAGACTCTAAACAGATAAGATTATTTCCATTCTAATTATCTCAAGATATAAATCAAATTTCCACACATAAAATCTTGGGTAACTGCATGGTTTTACTAAAATAAAAGTGAGAAGAGAATAACACTAATATACATAATCCATTAGCCAATAGATCTTGACTATTTCTTGTTTCCAACAATAGAATGAAAGGCAATATTGCAAGCGTAGGAACCCAACCTTTGTTTCTCCTCCTGCAAAATATATATTACTATCTGATTTAACATCCACTCTTTGCTTCCTAGCCTTTGGAAATTGAATTAGTTAAATGCTTTTAAAACAAAGAATAAATGCTTAGAGATCTTGTTTAGTGTTATAATTCCTGATTCAAAAGACTAATTTAAACTTTATAAGGGAACAATACTAGCACCCCAACCTCTTGATTTTTTTTTTTTTTCAGAACTGGGGATTGAACTCAGGCTCTTGTGCTTGCCAGGGAAGCATTTAAGCATTTATTCTACTGAGCCATCTCCCTGGCCCTTCTTCCTTTCTTTAGCAAGTGTGTTTCTGGCATTAAATAGGACATGCAGACAGTTAAGCTGCTGGGTACTAAAGGCTCTCACCATTGTGAAAATCAGATTTAACATGGCTGAAAATTACTATATTTGTAACATTTTCTTTTGCTTTCTTTTGCTTTGTTTTGTTCGAGGCAAGGTCTCGCCACCTAGTTTGGGTTGGCCTTAACCTGACTCTGTACCCCAACTGCAACCAAACTCCTGGAGATCCTTCTACCTCAAGTTCCCAAGTGCTGGTGGCACAACTGCCATGCCGAGCTGCGACTTATTTTTACAATACTTTTCATTTATTTTGGCTTCTAATTTCATAGACAGGCAAGGCAGTTATTTAAGAGGACATGACAATCTAAAGAATCAGTGTTTGTAAATAGAAAGTTTGCCTCATTATTCAGTTAAATTGGATTAAAATACCTTTATAGACTGATCATTTTAAATTGCAAATATAAATAAATGCAAATAAAACTAAAATAATATTAAATGATGAGTATTGTTTGTGTTTATTTACCTGTATTATACATATCAGGAAATATATGTGTATTTTTGTTTATAGGATTTATAATATCACATGTCATAATTGATTCTAGAAACTCCATTTAAAATATTTGTATTTCTCGTAAGAACTCACTTATGTCATGTGGGTCTATCATTATTTTATAGTATTTTACATAATATTATTAGATGTTACATTATTATTGCAATTATTTTCTTATTAAGTTCATTATTAATTTCTAGAGATTTTAATTCTTATTGATCTTTATATATATATATAACTCATTTTTAGCAACAACACCTATAAAAATTCCAACAGAAAAAGCAAGGTAAAACAAAATGTTCAATTATCTTATCCAGAGGGAAAGATTTAAGTCAACCTGACATACAAAGTGGGCATATCTGTCTTGAAGATGAAAGTCTTTGGTTTGATTTATAGAAATTGAGAGAAATGGAGAAATTTTCATACCAATTCTTAGATTTTTTTCAATATTTGGTATAGTTCTTTGAAACACTTAAATCAACTATGATAATACAAAAATTCATAAAACATGAAGGTATATCAGTACATAATTTCGACTTTTGACATCATGTTTTATTTAAGCTGAACTATCAATGATATAATTATTTTAGATTGGAGTATAAAACCTAGAGTGTTAGTCCACATTTTCATATGTTTATCATTGATGTATTATGAGAAAGGTTTGGATCTTTTTTCTCCACCTTTTCTTTTCTTTTGTTCATTATTTAGTTAGTGTTCTGGCTTCACAAGAGTGTACATTAAAATAAAATACTTTAAAAATAGTCTTTTGACGCACTTTGTGTAACAAATGCAGTTAAGTTTTATGTAAAAATATATAACATAAAAGTTTAGTAAATTTTGTTTTAAATGAGGTCTATCTGTAGCACGAAAATAACTATTTCTTAAATTAAAAATTATTATAATTTTAAACTGTGTATATTCATAAACAATTCAATCTTTTTCCCTGACAATTTACAAAAATATACTAAAATATAATTTCATGTCTATTTCAACTTTAGAGGGTAGAAAAGTAGCAGTGTCTTTTTAGATGATGATTTTACTTCCATTGATTTTTTGCACAGAATAGATTTTCAGTGTTAATAAAGGGTATCAAGTGAGAGGTGAATCACTTTTGAAGTAAAATAAACATGACACATAAATATAATTTCTGCTTACTTAACTGTTTATTTCTGCAATGGAATCCCTAGTTAAAAATTTATGTTTCCTTGACTTCAGTTGTGCCTTGGAATAGCCAAAAAGGAGCCATTCCATCATTACTTCATGGAGATTGCAGGCAGATCACTTTTAGAAAATATCTCCTTTACTTATCCTTGGAAGCATAGTTAAACACACTTGTTTCTCAAAATGAAAATTTAAAAAAAAAGAGGAAAAAAAAAAGTCAAGTTTCCTGGAACTGTAAGGCAAGCAGGATATCCTCATTTCAAAGGCGAATGTGAGGTGAGTGACTGTCTAAGTTTCATGAGAAGTCACCTGATTGAGGCCTGGAAGATACATGTCAGCAGGGAATGTCTAAGGTATGTTCGTGTAACAGAGTGTACAGTGCCGTCATCTTACCTACCCAGCTAGCCCAAGTTCCAACTCCACAGTGGTTCAAAGTTCAGAAGTACATGAATACTGGCTTCCACCTTAAGCTGGCATGGAAACAGCATTATTTGTAAAGATGTAATGTGGGTCTTTTTGAAGCATTAACAAATATGAATGTACCCTAATTTGGAACACAGAAAATTGACTTTTCTTCTGAAGGACTACAAAAAGAAGAAACACAAGAACAGGAAATACAGCAGTTTGAGAAAGAGGAGCCTCTAGCTTATATTCTGTACCCCATATTCTGGCTGATAAGCAATATGGTATAAATATATATACACATACATGCATCTTGTTCTCTCTCATACCCAGATATATGGACACAAAGATAACTGCATAGATATTTCTTGGGAAGAGGTTTGAGTATAAATGATAAGCAAATATCAGAGTGACTGACAGTCATGAAAAGTGGGTCTGAACAGGCTTGAATTTTACTCAACAATAAAATTATATGCAATATTGTTCATTTCTGGAAAAAGTCTATGAATTTGCTAGTGCTGTCACAAAATATAACACAGACAATACAGCCTAAGCATAGAGATTTCATGTCTCACATTTCCATACATGACTAAAAACATGAAAACAAGGATTTAGAGTTATTTGCCTTCTGAGGCTTTACTCCTTGACTTGTAGGTGTCTATTTTTCCTCTATCTTCACAATATTTTCCTCTTTGTGTGCCTGCTTCCTAAACTTTTCTTGAAGGATACTAGGTTAAGTAGATTCAAATCTATTCATTAGACTGCATTTAGCTTTCATGTCAATTTTAAACTCTGTATTCAAATACAGTCACACTTTGAGATACTAGAATTTATTTAAGTTTTAATATATGAAGGTGAGCATGACACAAGTCAGTTCATGACACCAGTTTTCCAGTGACAAAAAGTACGTAAGCTGCATTCATTAATGAGTAGGCACTGAAATCTTTTGCTCAATATGGGTTTTATCATCAGGAACAGAAGATTTGAATTGTAGCAGTAGCATTCAGCACAGGAAATGGAAATTCTACCTGGATTTAAATGAACTTCTTGAATACAATATAGTGCTGAGATTAGAAGTTAGCAGTGGGATCAGTGTTATGTACTCATATGTAAGAATTTACCCTAAACATATTAACGATAGTCAATATAATTTTTCTCAGTGCATATGAATCAGGAATTCAAATTGGACATAGTGAGGATGCCTAGTTTCTTCTTCATGATATCTCGTGGCTCAGGGAGATAACACAGATAATCAGAAACTAAAATTCTGGAAGCTGAAGTTCTCTCTCCCTCCCTCCCTGTCTACCTCTCTTTCCTTTCCTTTTCACTCTCTGTGTTTTTCTCTCTTGCTGAAGTTCCTGCTCTTTATATATTTGTCCTGGTAGTCAAACATCTTTCATAGCTATTTGAAGCTTTATAGAAGAGAAATGGAAATCTTTTTACTATTTTAAAATCTATGTCAACTCCAACAGAGTAAAAAAACAAACGAACCACAAACCTGTAAAAAATTATAGCTGATTGTCCTTCCAGCGAAGGCCTTCTACCTAGACCATATAAAGAATTCAAAATATCAGGACACCTCAAATTCAAAGACCCAATCCAAAAATGGGCATCTGAGATGACTATACACTTTTCAGAGAAAGACATACTTATTTGAAAATATATGAAAAAATGTTCAACATTATTGGTCATTCTAGAATGCAAATTAAAGCAACACTGCCCTTCCATCTCTCCCCAGAAAGAATGGCAGCATCAAAACGTCAGCCACTAACACATGCTGGGGGGTTGTGGAGATAAAGGAACACTCTGTACTGTTGGTAGGAGTGAAAACAGGTAAAACTGTTATGGAAATCAGTGTGGAGATTCCTTCAAAAGTTAAGATTGAAGGTATCATTCAAGCCAGTCTTTCCCCTCCTGGATATTTTTCCAGAAGAATTGAAAACCTTATACTATAGCAATATATGTGCACCCATGTTCACAGCTGCACAATTTGTCATAGCTAAAACCTGAAACAATCAAGATACCCATCAACTGAACAATAGATAAAGAGATGTGGTATTTTTACTCTATGGAAAATTATTCAGCTATAGAGCAGGATAAATTTGAGTCTTTTGTCAGTAAATGGATGCAACTAGAGAATATATTCGTAAGTGACATAAATCAGACCTGCATGTGTGAATCATATTGTCTCAGTGTGAGAACCTGAAAGAGAAAAATAGAATTGGAAGCATGCATTAGATGATAGGAAAAGGGAGTGAAGTTATTGAAAAGGAGTTACCGATTTGAGGAGGACAGGAGAGTGAGTGTGGAAAAGGGGAAAGAGATTTATCTATATATGTAAGCAGGATGGTTTGGACAACTTTACTGTGCTTTTCTATAGAAAGAAGCAGTTAATGCTTTAATTTGCTTTGTGTCTTTTTTTCAAATGTATTTTTTGTCTTCTTAATTTTTAATACATTTCTGTCTTCTTCAATTTTACATGCATGTATCTGGTAGTATGAATAACTGGTCGGAAGATAACACTATGTATTATAACAAATAGTGTAAAATTCATTTTACTTTATTACATAAAGTTCTGTATCACTTTTTTTCTGTTTTAATTTTGATTTGTATGTTATTTTAAAAATATAAAAAGATTTAAAAGTTTATGTCAAGAAGAGGCAAATCATTGCTTCATCTTGGACTACTGGTCAGTGTTTAAAGAGGACAACCTTTGTTCCAAGGATGGACATAAACCCCTGCTTCCAATGGGAAGATTGTGAGATAAATCACAGCTAAAACCAGTCCACAGAATTCACCTTCACATCACTTACAGTTTTCTTACTTGTATAGGAACCTGTCTTATCTCATTACAGCATGTGGCTTAGATTCAAATTCCAGATATTTAAATCATGTCAAGAACAGAGAAGTTTCCTTAGGTTCCCTCCTTTATTAGAGTTTCTCTCAGTCTACAGAATATTGAATTAGATGAAACTTAATATTCCTATTACACACACTTCCAACACACAAGATGAAAAAGCACAGATTAATTTCAGTGAAAAATCCCATGTGGAGTCATGTGTGGTGGTGCCTGCCTGTAATCCCAACACTTAGGAGGCTGAGGCAGGGGGATCTTAGTTTGAGACCAGATTGAGCTAAAAAGTGAGCTCAAGGCCAGCCTGAAACTTATAGCAAGACCTTGTCTCAAAAGAAAGAAAAGAAAGAAAGAAAGAAAGAAAGAAAGAAAGAAAGAAAGAAAGAAAGAAAGAAAGAAAGAAAGAAAGAAAGAAAAAAGAGGAAATAGAGAGAGAAAGAGAAAGAAAGAAAGATCCCGTGTGACTTTGTGAACACCAGTGTACATGTCACAGTCACCAGCTCAGAGAATTCTGACAATCCAGCCATGGAAGTGGCTTATTCATTATTGTTAATCCAGCTCCATATGAAAATTTATCTTTTCTGCCTAGACTGCTACATTAATTTTGTTCTTCCCTTCCCATAAATAATGGACAATTATTTTAGCTGAGTAAAATTCCGAGCTTACTTCTCTTTATTTACATTATATGTATTCTTTAGTCCAAACTTGTAAAAGACTATACCAATAAAAATATCTTAAAATCACAGAGGTCATTATGGAAATGTATTGCGTGTGTGCGTGCGTGTGTGTGCGTGTGTGTGTCCGCTTGCAGGCATGGTGAGAGTGTTTGTGATGTATTGTAAGGATATTTAGAAGACTTATTACTCTTTGAAATGACCTATGAATTTCTAATTACATATATTCTATTTTCCCCTTGACTTTTTCTTCAACCTCAGTGATTTTAAAGATTATTTTATTTTATTATTTTATTGATTTTGTGTCTCATTTTAATGATGTTCTGCTGAAGAACACTTGAATGTCTTTCATTAACAGTGTTTTGAAATGTGCTTATCGACTGGCACGGTGGCACACACCTATCATTCTAGCACTATAATTCTGGCACTTCTGCTGAGGCAGGAGAGCCGCTGTTTGAGACTAGCCTGGGCTACATAGTGTGTTCAGGGCAGGCTTGAACTATATAATGCGACTCTTGTCTCAAAATGAAATAAAACCGAATGAGTGTTTTAATGTTAGATTATTGGAACTTTTAGGTCTGGAAGTACTATAAAATTTACATTTGCCTTCAGGGTATGCCTAACTCTACTCTGTCTTTTGCTATATAAAGAGACCAGAGAATAATATAGTTTTAGTTAGTTATCAAGAAATCTTAGGTTAAAAATATTGTCTTTGATTTTTTTCTTGAAATTGAACAGTTCAAATTTCACTCCATATTTACATTCTCGTAACTGGTGCATAGTCTAATCCATCTGATCAATGAATTTGTTAAATAGATCATTTATTATCCAGATTATAACCAATAATGTTAGCTTTCTGCCATATAAGCTAAATTTTCTTTATTTAATTAAATTAATCAATTATTTCTTAATGTATTTGGGACAGGGTCCCACCATGCAGCTCAGGCTAATCATGATCCTCCTGTTTTCAGCCTCGCCAGTGCTGGAATTGCAGGTGTGCACCATCATGCCTCATCTCTGTGGCTGATTTAGCATACCCGGGGGTGGTGCCAGGGATCCAACCCTATAAGATAGACTTTCTATTTTATTCTATCATACCCGATAATGTTTTTCAATGTCCTTCAAGTTTCTACTACCTATGTATCCTCAGAGTGTTTCTGGGTTTCAGTTAAATTATGTTTTCAAACATTTTTCCTTTTTACCAGTTACCTAGTACCAAAGCCAATGCTACATGACTGAGTTGATCTGTCTGTCAAAATGTCACATCAATTCCAGGACTAATTTCTCTATTGACAAACTATTGTATGACAAGCTACTCAAATCTCTGGTTGACAGTAACGTAACTTTATAGATCATGAGCTCATGAGACAGGAATTTAAAGACAGCAAGCTGGGAAATCTGGAAAAGAAGTCTATTTGTTTTTTGTCTTGTTTCAATCTTTAAAATTTTTAGACTATCAGAAAGGTGAAATGGAGGTTGAGAGAATCGATTCTTGATATTTTCTTTAAAGACAGTTTTCTTGGAAAATTCCTCCATACCTGTTGCAAGGAGAATGGTGGTTAAGGAAAATTATAGCTTGGGACAAACTACAGAGTATGCCATGAAAATAGGCTACAGGAATGCCAAGTTGAAAGTGAGTGTCATTATACTCTTTTTTTTTTTTTTTTTTTTCGGAACCAGGGATTGAACTCAGGACTTTGCGCTTGCCAGGGAAGCCTTTATTACACTGAGCCATCTCCCCGACCCCTGTCATTATACACTTGACTTTATTCTGAGTATACATAAAAAACTGTGAAAGCAGACAATATACTAAGGACGAGTTACTACTCTAAGGTTACACTGTCTCAAAAAAAAATTACTATATTTTTCTTAATAAAGAGCAATGCATAGTTCAAATACATCTAGGGCATTCTGTGAACTCCTTTGAAAATAAGAAATACTTAAAATACTTAAAATTAACTATTTTCCAGACCTATCTTTGAACCAACCTGTAATGTTTGTGCAGGGAAATTTTATAGAGAATTATTCCAATTTTGCTCCAATTTTCTACAACAAAATTTTACTTATAGTTACATGAGCCTTTAGTTATTAGTACAACAGAGTTACATTGTGTGAAAGATTTCAGCAATGTGTTATCCTAACATCTGATTCATTATTTAAATGTTATATAGGTTACATAATTGGAAATAAACACTTTGCTAGAGGTTTCAAAATATTATTATAAGACACTTCCATTTCAACTGTGTGATATGCTGTAAAATATGGCTTGGTTTATTATTCGTATAGTAATTCACTCTAAAGAGAAATTTATACTGCAGAGCAATGTCAGATACCTTCACACCAAAATGGTTATAAGCATTGGTGCCCATTACATATGTTTTGACTTTCTTTACCTTGAATTCCAAAAACATTGTTAAATATTGTAATGGTTTTGTGTAGTTGCTGGCCCAAAGCGTCATGCATTCATTATGGTGCAATTGTAGATTTTGTAATTAATTTATGATCCAAGGGTAAGATCCAAGGGTCTTAAGTATGGCTGGGATTATAGGAATAAGTGCTACACCCACCATGGGGCAGACAGCCTGAAGGCAACATAAGGGCAGGAGAGAGGCTGGCTTCTGCCACTGCTGCTGCTTCTCCTCCCTTTGGCCTTTGCTCTTCACTGTTTTCCACCACCATGAACTGCTGCTCTCTGCCATGTGACACTCTGTTTGGAGCTAGCCGAGTATGACTGAAAACTCCATGAACTGTGAGCTAAATAAACCTTTCTTTCCTTAATTTTGGAAGTTGGCCATTTTGTTCCAGCAAGGAGAGAAAAGTAACTGAGTCTTTGGAGGATGTAGTCTCTGAGCATTCTTGTGTCTAGAAGTGATTCTGATGAGTTGGTTTTCTGCTAATAATGATATGACATAGGAACTCTATCTAAAAGCTGTTGAAAGGTTTATTTTGTTTTTCTACTGTTATTTTCTTTGCTCATTAGAGAACCAAAAATGTCACAACACTTGCACTCAGCCTTACATTGGGTGGTATGCAGCTGTTTTAGTACCTTCTTGAGAGAAAGTAACACAGGCAGGAGAATTTGACTCGCTTTCGTTTCAGTCTTATAAGGAATAACCAATAACCAACCCTCGCTTCTGTATTTTTAAAACAGAATTATTGGGGTTCTTCAGATAAGTAAAAAAGTAGATAGATTTAAAGTGTACAATTATTTACCCATTATGCACATATTTAAAGCACATAATTATTAAACATTAATGCTCATGTGCTAAATTCAAAGGAATGGCTGGATTCTTTCTACAGAGTTTAAAGAAGAATCTGTCTTTTTAACTTTTCTCTGCTTCTAGAGGCTCCTGGCTCTGGTTCGTGGTTCCCTCCAGGAAGACTCTCCTCTACTGATTCTTTCATAACCAGGTCGTTTTGTGTCCATCCTATTAGGCCCTTTTGGTCACATCAGGACGTTCACCAAATGCAATATCACCTTCCTGCTGCAACTTCCTTACCTTTATCAGAGCTGCAAAGTTCCTATTGCTTTTATTAACTAAAACATAAAATGATGAAAACAAAATATTGGCAAATTGAATGATGATGAATAGAATTTTATTTTGTTCTGATTACTTTTCCTTTTTTAGGCAGTCACTCTTGGAACTAATCACATAGGGAGCATGACCAAAAATTAAAGCAAACACTTAAATTTAAAAATGTATGACAACAAAGACATGTGCACGTTACTATAAACCCCTCTCAAAATGCTTCCTCTCACTTTGAACACACTTATTCCATTGTTCTTACTATTTTCTGAAGCTCTTCTAGAAGTCATGGTCCATGAGTGTCTTTATAAAGCATGTCTTCATAAATATGGTAAATGCTGCTGCCAGATACCATGAAAGAAAAATCAGGGTCCAAAAACATTAAGAGAGATTGTCTGAAGGATCTAGCAAGAGACCACAGTTGCTCTCAACATTCAGTAGAGGGAATAGTTCTCCTCCACCTGAGGTACTCATAATCTTTTACAGAGCACACAGCTTCTGGAGCCGATACCCAGAGTGGTGAGGGAAAAAGAGAACACCTTGCCCATCAATCAGATGTTTTAAATCAGCCCTGGCGATCAGTGGGATGGCAGACATCACAGCAGACCCCTCTCACATCCCCAAAAATCATCATGGCGTGAGTTCATCCACATTAGTCATTGGATCTGGTACTGCTGGCCCTCTGATAATAGAAGGCATATGTTTTGCATCAAATCAGAAGACCAAAGCAGCAGTAACAGCTCAACTGAAGATTCTTCATGAAAAAGAGGTTCCAGAATTGCTTCACAAAGCTACACAGTGTGGCAGAGTATATTATGTATGGATATGTGTTCTTTATTATAATTTCTAACATTTAAATACTCACCTATTTTTGTTCTCATAGCATAAGCTAAACTTCAAGGTTCATTGTTAAAGGTATCTGTTCTTAGTGCTTCAGAAACTCTATATGTGATGAAAAAAAGAAAACTAACTCCTAAGTCATTCAAAACCATGAGACATTAATCTCACTCATAAATTAGACTACTTGGGGCTGAAGGGATAGCTCAGCAGGCTAAACACATGCCTGGCAAGCACAAGGACCCTGGTTCGATCCCTGGTACCTCATGCCATGCCAGCCACCAAGACTGAGCATGTTGGTGCATGCCTGCAATCCCAGTGCTGGGGTGGCTCAGACAGGAGGATCACTGAGAGTCTGAGCTGTGTCGCAAGATCTTGTACCAAATACCTAAATACAAAAAAAAAAAAAATCCCTTAGATTTCTTGACTTTAACATTCAAAGATTGAAAATTTCAGGAAATGTTACCCTACTTTAAAGGGAATACTAAAGAAAAGAGAGCCATATGTGCAAAGCCTTTCAATAAGTTAAAATGCAAACCTCTTGTTCTCTTACCAATTCAATCTCCTGCTTTTCACAAAATCTGATGCTAATCCTCCAGATATATAAAGTCATGAGAGAGATAGAGAGAGAAAGTTCATGATACCATCAAAAATTCAAAAAATTGCAAATACTCCTTGGGAGACAAGCATTTGTTGTAAAATATTCCAAATTATATATCATAAAATACATTTTACCCCCAAGTGGATTAAAAGAAAACTGTAACAAATTAAAATGAAACATGAGAAGAAACAGAGCAATCCCTAACTGTAAAGAACACTCTCCAACCTAGCTGTTTCACATTTGTTTTATGGGTATGTACCCTTCAAGGAATTTTATATTTTTTGTTCATATAAATCCTGGATGTAAAGGTGATATATGAGAATTTAGCAATATTCCAGCCACACAGCAAAATAATATGAAACACCAATACCATTAAAATAATAATGGAAACTATGCAATTGTCAGCCTTGACACAACTTGCCAAGGAGGAAATTTATTTGTAATAACTTGCCTCATAGCAGCAACCCTGTTTTCTGTGCTTACTCATTCTCATGTTTGTTAAAGATCTGTGTCTATGAAAAAAATTTCAGAGAACATAGCATAAATAGATTAAAATATCATCATTAATTTAGTCCCTTAGGTCAATAAGTTCAGCATCAGTAAGGGTCATATTTTGCTTTGAATTCTTTATTACAAAAAAATTTGGAGACTATTTAGCAGTTTTCTTTTGCTTTGTCCTGGTACTTTGGTTCTCAAAGAGATGATTTTTACTGACTTTCAATCTACTGGGATTCACTGCTTCAGTTGAGACCACAGAAAATCAGACCTAGTTTTGGAACCCAGAACAGGAGGTTTACTGACAAAATTGGAAGTTCACTGATAGAACCGATAGGAAATAAGTTAGAGTTTCAATTTAATCATACAGTTGTGCTCATCATCCATGTTTATGTTATTACCCACATTTGGGTATTCATATTTTTATATGCACAATTTCTTCCTTTTTTATTTTTTTTGCAGAACCAGGGATTGAACTCAGGTCCTTTTGCTTGCCAGGCAAGTGCTTATTCCACTGAGCTATCTCCCCGGCCCCTATATGCACAATTTCAACATAGGTTATTTATGTTCCTAGTGACTACTCTGTGCCTTTTGATATGTCTTTTCTTGCCCTGATGGAGAAGTATTTTTTTCCATAATTTTATTGAGAAATAAATAGCAATGAGACAGAAGGATTTTAGAAAAAAAAAAAAAAGGACAAATATCTAATTGTACTGTATTTGTCCTGTTATAAAGCCATTTCTTTTCTTTTCTTTCTGTATTTTAGGGAAAGGTCTACAGATGTTCAGGGTCTCACTACTAGATTGGACTCATAGTGATTCTCCTATTTACAGCCTCCCAAGAGCTGGGATTACAGGCGTGCGCTACCAAACCCAACCTCAATCGCCCTCTCAGTGCACCTAGGGGCAGGGCTGTCACGGAGGGCCTTGGAATCAAACCCCTGGCCCCTGAACCCGCTTGCAGGTCCTTTAATCTGCTGAGATATTTGGCCAACCCTAAAGCCATTTCTAAAAAAAAATACAAAATCAAGACTTATTTTAAGAGTGGCATGGTTGACACACATTATAAATGTGAGCACTTTAATACATCCTTCTTATCGTACCTCTTCTCCTATGCTTTCTTACTATTGGGTTTATTGATACCTTTTAGATATACATAGTGATTATGTTCATCATGAGGAACTTATACCTGTAAAGGAAGCATTTTGATTCCTCTTCCCAATCAACTCTGCCCTAGCTACAAATTTTGTTTCCATTTTTATCACTTTATCATTCTTTTCCTTTTCCCTTTATTCCCGTCCCCTTCCTCACCCTAGTTCCTCTTTCCTTTTGAACAATTTATTCCTATTCTACAATATCTGTTGTTCATTTTGGATCTTACTCTTTCTGTTTCCCCAGGAAGACAATGTAATATTTACACATGTCAATATTAAAACAGAAAACCTAAATCTATTGGAAGGTAGAACAGTCAGAATTTCTGAAGACAGTGTGGAAAGCACATAAACCCTGGTCTTCTGCAGGGCATATGGTAGACTATTGTGCTTACATAATGTAAAGACAATATGAAAGCGAATGGACACAGATGTGTTCTGATAAAAATACGTTTGCAAAGGAAAACAGTGGGCTATAATTGGAAAACCTTTGGTCTAAGTCAAGAAAAGATAGGTCCATGAAAAATTCTAGATGTATAATATGCTATGAGTTGAAAACATATACTGAAGGAAATGTAACCCAGTCTCCACAAAAGGTACATAAATTTATGTGAAAGGCTTTTATATAGAAGAAAGGATATAACAGACAAACTGAGATTAAAAATATATCTGTTGACATATTTTTAGTACCTGTCTGAACATTCTGCAAAAACTTCAGAACAAAAGGAAAATAATCTATAAACTAATGATGGTACAAATAAAAGCACTAAATTTTTATCCCAGCCATTGAAGCAGAAAGTAGAGTATCTTCTGATAAAGGCACTTGGAGACTGAATAATTCAAATAATATTGACAAGTATAGAGATGACAACACCAATCCAGCTATCCTGAGTTGGGCAAAAAAATTGAATATTAATTTAAAAATCCAAGTTTGCAAAACAAAGTTCATCTCAGTAAAAACATTGGATCTTTAAGACCTAAAAAAGTATTTTTCCTAAATATAAAGAGCCACCTTGAAATATTGATTGGCTGATGTGGTCACCACCATGGTGATATTACCTCTGCCCACTCGTATCATTTTCCACTTGAAGAAACAATAATTTTCATGGGAGTAGTCTCTACAAATGCTCAGACATTCTGTGTCTCTCTGCTCATCATTCATATCTTTACCCTCTCTCTCTCTCTCTCTCTCTCTCTCTCTCTCTCTCTCTCTCTCTCTGTATGTGTGTGTGGGTGTGTAGGTGTGTGTGGGTGTGATAAGAGAGTTGCTGTTTAATTAGTAATTTTTTTTTTTTTGGTACCTGGGATTGAACTCAGGAACTTAAGCTTGCCAGGCAGGTGCTTATGCCACTGAGCTAACTCCCTGGCACTCAAATAGAAACTTTTCATATTAAATGTCCATTAATGATTTCTTCCTTGAAATCCCTAGAATTTCTTACTCAAAATGAGATTGTAGATAATTAAGATATTGATTTCCTGGTACTATCATTCCTAAATCATGGCAAAACTAATGATCTTGAGACACTGTAATGCCTTGCTGTTTGAAGTTCTGCAGCCACTGGCAGAATTATTGTGCTAACCATACAAAGATTTCAATGATCTCAAGTAAAATATGTCCTCTATAACAGAAAAGCAAAAATAAATGATGCACCACAGCTTGGATTTACTCTTATAAGAATTCCATTCTAATATTCAAGAAACCAGTGAATGTATATGCAGATTTATGTAGGATTGCAAGCGCATAAGTACGCGAACATTTATCTTTCCCATTAATATCCAAACTAGGCATTTTTTAATTTTATGTCTTTATGGAAGCTACACATTTTAGAATATACATGATTTGTGTAGCTTGGCATCTCTTAGATCAAAGCTATTCTGTACTAAATGATATTTCTTTTCTTGAAAAATTAAGAATACATGCCTAGTTATATCTCCTGATCTGTGAAAAAATCTCCTAAAGTACAGAATAAGAACAAATGTTAAAGAATGAATTAAAATGTTATTTTGGTGCTTAAGTTTTACTGCAAAACTCAGTGTCATGACAGGTGCAAAGAAGTATGTTATGCTTTCCTTCACAATTCACCTCAAATGAATATTTAGATGGCTACATTCCTGAAGAGTCCAGATTGTTAAGATGTACTTGTGTCATTGTGTAAATCCTGGTTCACCTGAAACTGGGATCCATACAATGTTAGAAATGTAAGCCTATGGCTTTGCCCCCACAAAACTGAAGAAAATACTGCAAAAGAACAGATGAACTATGTCACAATAGTTATTATTTTCTGGCAAATGGTGGATAAATATGAAGTGCCCAACTTTAAAAAAAACCCTGAAGATTATGGGGTTGTCATATTCGAGATACAAATATGAAACTCCTTATGTCATAGGTTGAAGATTAGATGTAATATTTCCCTTAGAAAATAGATGTTTTCTCAAAGAATAATTCAGACTTCAAAAATAAAAATAAAAAAAAAATTCTCAGGATAAAAGAACCAGGGTTTTTTTTTTTTTTGTTTTTTTTTTCTTGTTCTTTAAGGCAAAAGACTCATGGGCTATGGCCACTCGCTTCACGCTGACCATAGAGTCCTTCATTATACTGGGCTCTGCAAAGGGCTCTGATGTTGGTTATGGGTTAGGGAACTGTAATATGACCTGCGATTTTTTCCTTTAAGGTGGTAAAATGTTTACCTTTTTCTTTTTCTTTTTCCCCCCACATACTAGTGATTAAACCCCAGGTGCTTTCAGTGCATTACTTCTCCAATTCTTTTTAACATTTTTAGATTTGAAACAGTCTTGATGAGTCATTAAGTTGCCTGGTTGGGCTGGAATTTGCAGTTCTCTTGCTTGGGCCTCCTGTGGTTCTGAGATTACATCTTGGTCTCCCACAGTCTCTCACAGTTGGCCCATGCAGCTGTTTCTGTAGTACTGGCCTGCTGTTCAGGTATAAGGGATGGGAGTGGTGGTGTGTGACTTGATTTGGAGAAAGACACCATACTTCATAATTTTCACACTTTAAAATGTGACAAGAAGTGATCAGTAGAAAATGGCAGTGACCCTACTAAGGGGTGCTCTGCTGTACAGCTGACGTGAGTCCTGAGGGTAACATGCAGATATGAGCTTCCTCGGGGCTGTCCCAGCAGTTGACTTCAGAGAAAAGAACTGAGACCAGAGTCCCATTAGCTGCTCCTGCTTCCCTCACTAAGGGGGTGCTCTCTTGAGGGAAGGAGCTGCCTGCGCAGTTCTCGTGTTTCCTGAAATCCCACAAAGTCTTCAAATCCTGAAAAGCATAGGCTTGCCTCATAGCAGCTTCACACTCTGGGAAGCCATCCTGGGGCATCTGCATGTCCCTGTTAGTGATTTCTACCCTGAAGTTATGGAAACTTGTATGTCTGGAATGTTCTACTGTAAGACTGGTGAATGTAATTAATTTCGGGGTACAGTTTTGCCTGTATTGGTTTTAAAAATTAAAATATTTTTTAAGCTTAAAAAAATGAAAGGAACTGGAAAAGGACTAGACTTCTTGTTGTCTGAATGGACGGTTGTCTGCCGCCCAGTTGTTTCACGCGTGCACAAATTTGGAATATGTGACGTCATAAAAGGAAGAAATGTAAAGCATTCAGAAGTGCTTCTGAAACATTACTGACAATTAGCTGTCATGAAAAATTTAAGAACAAAACAACTAAATTTTAGTTACACAGAATTTCTTCTTGTGTCCCATCAAATGAAATATACATACTAAATATCCCGGGATGGAATGATTGTAATTTTAATTTTATATGCAGAGTGTTTACTGGCACACTGAATAATAAACCTCTGCCTTTGATTTTTGAAAAATGTCCGATACTTTAAGAAACATATTGTAACATTGTATAATGTAATTCTATTTTACGCATGTAAAATGAAGAGTTCTATACCTTACATACTGCATACGCTATACAAGTTTCCAGCATTTATTTATTTCAAAGAAAATACATAAAATAGTAAAAACAAAATAGAAACAACATAGAATTTCACTAAACAAAATAAGAACCCAGCAATGCGTGTTGTCTTGCATATCATTTCCTTCAATTTAGCTGTTCAGATTACCAGAGGTAAGCCTGTAAAATTGGTAAAAGGAAAAGTAACAAAAAATTGAAAAGATGAGAGAGAGAGAGAAAAAATAAACATTAACTGTTCCTTCCAACAAACTACACAATTCGGTAAATATACTAAAAAAGATTTAAATTGATCTGGATTTAAAGGAATTTATTTATTCAGACAGTACCTCTCTGTGAAATTTAGGCTGGCCTTGAACTCACATTGAAGCGTATGCTGGCCTTAAACTTGCAGTGATCTTTCTACCTCAGATTCCTGAGCACTGGTATAAAGGACCTGCATCACTATGCCTGACAGGAAGTTAAGTAGATACAAATTTACTCTGAAACATTCTGTAAGGGAATTATTATTATAATAATAATTATTATTATTTTATATGAGAATTATTATGTTTATTTATGTATTTATTTATTTTTGCGGAACCAGGGATTGAACTCAGGTCCTTGTGCTTGCCAGGGAAGGGCTTATTCCACTGAGCCATCTCCCTGGCCCCTAGAATTATTATGTTTAGATGTTGCATATTTTTGGTTATCAGAATTTTGTTGTTTTCAGTGAAATTCAGAAATTTTACTCAAATGAAGTACTTTATAATTTTTTTTGTATTTGATTTATTAGATTTGGGTAATAAGTTCCATTCTTTTTTGCTTTTTTCCTTTCTTTTTTTATTTTATTATTATTATTTTTTTGCCCTGTGGTACCAGGGGTTGAACTCAGGACCCTGTGCTTGCCAGGCAAGCACTTTTTCTTCTGAGCCATCTCCCTGGCCCATAAGTTCTGTTCTTAAGCATAACGACACAATATTTTGGATTGTCAGTAGGAAAAGGAATTTAAATATAAGCTATCCTACAATCTAATACTTTTACTTATTTTTCAACTATATTTGTGTCTCCCAATCTATTTTTATTTTTATTTCAAACTTTACCTTTTAGTTCTACATTTACTCTTACATTTTCTACATTGAATCTATTTTTTTTCCTGGTTTTCTCTCACTCGGAGTCTGAGGGTTCATGAGGCTCAAATCAAAAGCCAGGAGCACATCCGAGAGCTCGTCTGCCTGGATGGCACCTGCTGTACTCTGCCTTGGTGAGCTCTCCATAGCGGGGTTAGCTCAACACTGGTTCAGAAGCGCGGCCTGTCGGGGTGGTGGTAGCCTTAAGACTTGGGGCCTAGTAGAAGGTGGTCCCTTCATAGGAGACTCGCTCTTGAGTGCAGTATGGAAAACGGAGCCCCTTCCGCTTCTCCTTTCAGATTTCAGTAATGAGATGAACAGTCTCGCTGCACAGCATGATATTGCCTTCCCAAAGGCCCGAAATCAAGCAGCAATTTTATCACAGACTAAGACATCTAAAACTTTCGCTCAAATCATTTCTCTTTGTAAGCTGATTATCTCAGACATTTGTTATGGTAATACAGAGAAAAAAGCAAACAAACGAAAAACATAGTATTCAAATTTCAGTATTTTTCTTGACAGCTCTGGAAATGTGCAAAACCTGTGTTCAGGATTTTCCTTTCTCATCTTTTGCTTCTGAACTGGGAAATGGCTTCAACACAAAAATAGAAATTGACTCTTCTTCAAGCTGTGCGTGAGCTTGGATATGGATCCAGTCCTAGTAGAGAACTGCGGTGGCAATATTGCAGTCTTGAAGCAAAGAACCGATGTACCACAAACTCAAGGTCCTCGATATACAGACACTTCAAAAAGCACAATATGTAATTTTAAACATACAGCTATAATCTGTTATATAGAAATAGATACCTAATCCATTTATCCACAATTTTAGTACAATATTTAAAGCATTTCAAAAACCAAAACATCATATTGACTTTGTAAGTTTTCTTCTTTAGTAACCTGTATCCTTATATTTCAACTGTTGTGTATTGAAGAATATAGGTTTCTTATTTAATTATTTAAATACTACCTGAGAAATCTACGATTGACTTGTACATTTTTTCTCAGAATTTTATGCACTTGATTTTGTTATGCACATTGGAAATTGCCATAAAAGGCTGGCAAGATAGCTCAGCAGACTAAAGTACCTGCTTAGGCAGTTTCATCAGGGAAGAGGGTTCAATCTCCTGCATGCTGCACTGGCCCTGCCCCCGGGACGCACTGAGACAGTGATTGAGACTGGGCATGGTGGCGCTCCCAGCGCCTGGGAGGCTAAAACTGGGAGGATCACTAGGAGTCCCATTAGTGTAGTGAGACCCTGAAGACCTTGTACTAAAATACATAAAAAAAGAAAGAAAAGAAAATTGCATACAGTCTGGGGCTCTGCTTGTTTTCATCTCCTTGAAAGATCATCCCATGTAAAATTTTTATTTGGGTTATTCAAAGAAAACTTTCTATAATATTAGTAGACAACTTAAAAACTCCTAAGTCAAATTTTATTTATTTTAGTTACTCTATGTGAGTACATAACTATTGAACATTAGTTTGAATTACATTAGTAATTATCTCATCTCAGGAATTTTCAGTTTTTGAAATTGACATTCCACTTCATTATCATTTATATTCATTTAGCTTTTTTCTCATTTTGTGTTTGATTTATGTAAGATATTAAGGCATTACTCATTTACTTAATTTCAATATTTTTGTTTCTCAATTTGATTTCTGAAATTACCCCTGTCTCTTCCTTATAAATGGATTGCTTATTATATGATCATTATATTTATGTAGTTCAGATTTTTCTTTACTTAAAATATTTCTAGATATAAATTATTCTTAGGGAGAACTATAATTTCCATATTTCTCTCTTCCGAATCTTAATACTCTGCAGATTTTTACACACAGGTGATTTTTAAAAGTTGTATTTGTAATGTAATTTGAAAAGTATCATTATGTTTAATATTATCAACTTTCATTGTTATGGCTATTAGTATTAAATTAATTTTCTTAACTCCCACCTCCTTCCATTTAATGCAACCTGATTCTCTGTACTTTCTTGCAGTTTTATTTGCTTTCTGTAGCCTGAGGGTCATGAATAACTACATAAATTTGTGTCAGTCCTTGGGATACTTAGTTTCTGTTCTTTGCCTTGTGAATAGTTTACACACTGTTCAAAGAATTTTCTGGTGAACAGTGGAGGAGGTCTGTACTGTTTCCCTCTGTCTTCAGAGATTTTTAACTTTCTGCAGTCCCAATTTGTTTTATTTCTCCATTGACTGTAAGAAATATTTTTTCTCTGTCTCTAATGCTTCAGTAATTTTCTTTCTACAAATTATCAGAAGAAAAAAAATGATGCAAGTAAATGTTCCCAGCATTTAACAACAGATTTGAGGACAGTTAAGAATCCATTGATATTTTCAACCCAGGAATAGATCCTTATTCATTTTTCCATGTTAGCAGCCTTTTTTACCTATAGATATATTTCAACTGTTAAATCAAACAGTTCTAAATCAAGAACAATTGTATACATTTTAAGGTAAAATGTGACCTTTTGATTCATGTATTTTGCAATGATCAATTTGGGTAATTAGCATAGTCATCATATTAAATATTTCTCATTTCCTCATGAAAAGCTTCAAATATCCTCTTTCAGTTATCTTGAAATAAAAAATGAGTTATTTTTTAACTACAGACACAAGACTGTAATAAATCAGACACACAAGCATAACAATCCCATATTTTCTTTCATGTGAAAGATCCCAAGTCTTTGATAGACTTTTAATTTTAAGTAAATTAACTGTGGTTTTCCCTGAGTTTTTTCAGCTTTAACTACTTTTGTTTCTGTAGTTTTACTCAGAAATCCCTTTATTATTAATAATAATAAAATAAAACACACACTATCTATGACAAATAAATATAAATGAACTATCTTATTTTAACACAAATGGATCATAGGATGATTTACAATTTTGATTCTTAAGTTTACTTATCCTAAAAATAAGATTTAGAAAATAGGCTAAAGAAAATTGTGGCTGGAGAAACAGCTCAGCAGTCTAGGTGCCTATCTGGCAAGCATAAGGACCCAGGTTTGGTCCCTGTTACCTCATACTATACTGCCATTCTGGCCACTAAAACTGGGCATGGTAGCACATCCCTGGAATCTTAGTCCTAGAGGAAAAGGCATGTGATTCCCTATGAGTCCAAGCTGCATAGAGAGAGCTAGTATCAAATAAATAAATACAAAATTAAGTAATTAATTATATAAATGCATCATTGTCTAAATTATTTATTTTTCCACTTAATAGATTCTATAATTAAATGGCGGCAGAAGTTCCTAGTGACCCTAGATTCTAAAATCAGTACATATAAATTAAAATTTTCAAATTTATTCTATTGGTAAAATATGCATACATACATACATACATAAACATGGATAAATGGCACAAACTGTTATTCTAAGATATTTGAACTATTCTTTTTTATTAAATTTGATGATTGATTGACATAATTACGTGAGTATTCAAAAAAGATGCTTAAACAAATTATGTAAGATTCCCAAATCAGAAATAACTTCAAAGAAAATCAAAATAAAACTAAACACCTTTTGGAAAATTATAGTACGATGAAAAAAGAGACTATAGAGGGTTTCTGAAAATGGAAAGAATTTCATGCTCCTGGATAGGAAGAACAAACATTGTGAAGATGGTCATACTCACAAAATTGCTGTACAGATTTAATGCAATCCATATCAAACTACCACAAACATACCTTACAGACCTAGAGAAACCATTCCTAAAATTTACTTGGAGCAGAAAAGATCTAGAATAACAAAGGCAATCATTGCCAACAAAGAAAAGGCAGGAGACATTATAATTCCTGACTTGAAATTATACTACAAGAATACCTTGATAAACTCAGCATGGTACTGGCAACGAATTAGCCCTGAGGATCAATGGAATAGATTAGAAGATGCTGAAGACTCTATGAACACACTCAGCCACCTTATCTTTTAAACAGGGGCCAAATATACTCACTGGAAGAAAGATAGTCTCTTTAACAAATGGTGCTGGAAAAACTGGCTCTCTATATGCTTTAAACTATAACTTGACCTAGGTCTATCACCATGCACTAAGCTACAGTCAAAATAGATTAATAATCTAAACATTAAAAGGAAACACTAAATCTCCAGGAAGAGAAAGTTGGAGGAACTCTTAAAGACATAAGGGGTAGGCAAAGAGTTCATGAACAAAAATCAAATCGCATGGGAAACACTTGAAAAAATGAACAAATGGGCCCTCCTCTTACTGAGAAGTTTTTGCAGGTCAAAAGAAATTAATAAGAAAGTGAAAAGACAACAAACAAATTTGGAAAAAATCTTGACAAATAAGTACTCAGACAAAGGTCTTCTCTCTGGAATTTATAAAGAACTAAAAGACACTAGGGCCCCAAAATTTAAAGATTCAGTCCAGAATTGGGCATCTGAGATGAACACACATTTCTCAGAGGACGAAATTAAAGAAGTGAATAAATGTATGAAAATGTGCTCCACATCAATAGCCATCCATGAAATTCAAATTAAAACAACACTGAGGTACCATATCACCCCACACAGAATGGCTATCATAAAAAATCAGTCAACAACAAATGTTGGAGAGGTTGTGGGGAAAAAGGAACCTTTCTCCACTGCTGGTGGGAATGCAAATTGGTGCAACCATTATAGAAATCAGTGTGGAGGCTCCTTAGAAAACTAGGACTGGAAATCCCATTTCAATGAGCTATTCCCCTACTGGGAATTTTCCCGGAGGATCTGAAAATATCATATCATAGCGATATATGTGTGCCTATGTTTACAGCAGCACGATTTGTGATAGCCAAATCTGGGAAACAACCAAGATGCCCATCAATGAGGAATGTTTGAAAAAGATGTGGTATTTTTACACAATGGAGTATTATTCAGCTATTAAGAATGATAAACTTGAAGACTTTATGTTGAAGTGGATGTCACTTGAACATATACTCATAAGTGAAATAAACCAGACACACATGTGTAAATATAGTATAGTTTCCTTAGTTTAAGAACTCAAAAGAAGATATACAAATAGAAAGGTATAATACAAGTAAAAGGAAAGCAAGAACTTGAGGACTAGACAATGAAGAGAGAGCAAGGAGAAGAGCTAGGAAACATGACAGTGACAAGTCATACAGTTATTTGTGCAAGGTGGCCAAGGCAATGATCCTGAGAATCTCCAGAAGATTTTTGAATCTAGCAGTTAATTTGAAGAATTTTCACCCTAATTAACTATAAATACTGATCCTGTGAACTAAATAACTGCACTGAAGATAGCAATTTATAATAGTAGGTTCATGCTCTGAGTGCCTGTCATTTTAGTATTCTGAATTTGTGCTGCTTGTCATAACATACCAGTTGCTGCCATGCTGTCTCTTAAGTACATGATTGTTTAAAAAGGAAGGAAGTCATGAATAAAGGCAGAAGACAGTAAAAGGTGTGTTGTGGGACTGTGATGAAACAATGTTCTGTGTGGTTAGCTTTCTGGACTTATGTGTAAACATATATAATTATTTATTCCTATTTTTAAAATGTATTTTAATATTTTAGTTTTTTTGTCTTATTCTGTAGGGTCTTAAAGTTTTACATATCAATACTTTATGAAAAATATATTTTCTGTGTTTTGCTTAAGATGATTGATATTCAGACAGATACTGAGGTTAAGTTTAACAGCCTAGGTTATATGGTAATAACAATAAGCTTCTCTTCTGGAGAGTTAACAACCTAAGTTTGCAGACCAAAAATTAGAGAAAAAGGAGGACTGCAAGGAGAACCAACATTTTGGCCCTAGCCTTCCCAGGTCAATTAAGACTCAGGACATATGAGAACTTGTATTGTAGCATCATGTAACTCTGTTGTGTCCCAATTTCTGATCAGGAGATTATGGGGTCAAAGTGGAAAGTGGTTGATGATGTAGAGTGTGCCTAAGGGAAGTCACATGGAGAAAAAACATTCTCTCAGGCTTTCACAGAGAACACGCTGCCAAGCAATGGCAGTGACTCATCCACGTGACTGACACTGACAAAGGATCTAAAATCTGAGGTACGCGGTCTCAAGATAAATCCTGAGGAGATATGACTGACCTTATCAGTTCCAAATGCTACAATTCTTGTTACATAGTTCTTCCTTTATCTTGGTCTTAACCATCCAGCAGAAAAGTATAAAAACGAAGTATAAGAAGTAAAGCCATGGTGTTATGTTGAGTTGTAGGGGACTCAGGTCAACAACTTCTGACATTGCGAGTCAAGCGGAAGACCCAATACTCTTATGGACCACTGGACTATTTTGGAATATTTTGCTGATTTCACACATATAATATTTAGATGATGAAACTAAACAGAAAAATACAGATGAATGATCATTTTGTATCTGTGTATTCAAAATGTTTAGGATAAATATATAGCTACAATCTCTTAACTCAATGAATAGAAGGATTTTTTCTAATAGTGTTTGTAATGGGATATCATGTCTGCATCTTGTACAACAAATAACAACTAGGAAGGAAGTATGCAATGTGTTAATTATTGAACCTGTCCTACTAATTTGTTTTGAAACCGTGTCATTGTTACTTGTTTCTCAATAAAACTGTAGAAATTAAAAAAAAACTAAACACTTTATGATATAAGTTTTATAAGTGATTATCTCAGGTATCAATTAAATTATTCATCCATTAAACAGGAAAATCCAAACATCTAATAGAAAGAGCAATAACAATAACAAGCTATGGGGAGTTCTGAATTATTCAAATAACAAATTACTAGATGTGTTTCTAGGTCAAAGTATGTTTCCCAGTAACTCATTTTTTATTTTTATTACAAAATGAAAGATATAAGTCCATCATCACAATTACCTACATTAGATTAGCCTTTGATAAATTTTTGATAGTTCTATAATACAAAATAATAAAATAAATCAAGCAATGTTAACATTAACAGTGATATATTGAACATGAACTCTGAATTCATTATTAATGAATACCAATAAAATACACACATATATTGAACATTTGTCTCATAGTATACACTGTCAAGAACATTAAGAAAAGGTTTTATAATCTGTCATTTAAATGAGAAAACTAAAACAAAACAAAAACAACAAAAAGAATGAAGGAGTCATAGAGATAGCTCAGTAGAGTATGTGCTTGCCTCACAAGTGAAGGTGCCTGAGTTCAATCCCTGGTTCCAGTAAAAAAAAAAAAAAAAAAAAAAAAAAAAAAAAAAAAAAAAAAGCAAAACTGTCACTCCAGGAGGTGAACTGTTACATAATCACATGTATATTCATTTCAGAATTTGAACTCTAGATTTATAGAGACCTAACCTGTACATTCTTCTGGTGTTGCGGTTGGTCATCTTATATTTATTTCCATTTGCTCGTTTGCATTTTTTGGAATTACTATTTGAGAATATATTCATTTCCGTTCTTCCATTTTTTATTCTATATTGCAGTAGTGTTTACTTCTTAAAATCCAAACTTGTGAAACTTGTAGTCTGTTTCAGAAGGCAGCCTGAGCCCCAGACCTGGTGCTCCCCACTCCACCTCTCCCACTGTGACAGCAGCCATGCTGAACGCTGGACAGTGAGAGTTTTGGTGCAGTTTCCATAAAAAAGAAGGTTAGTTACTCTACCAGCTGACAATTTCAATTTCAAACCAAACATAATCAAAAGAGCTAAAGAATGCCACTACATATGTGTTAGGGAAAAATTGTAAGAAGAGATAACAATTATAAAAATTTTGCACCTAGTGTAGAAGCAACATACATAAGATAAATTTTGATAGATACCATAAGCCAAATTTTAATAGATATCAAAAAAACAAAAGGATAAATACAATGACTTTAATAGGGTACTTAAAAATCTAATTGTCAAAAGAGATAAATAAATTAGGCAAAAAAGCTAAGAAATATCAGAATGAAACCGAACTTGTAAAGAAATGGATGTAGTAGACCTCTGCAGAGCGTTCCACCCAAAAATATCAACAGGCACATTTTTCTTAGCTATCCATGGGATGTTTTCAAATTTTTCACTTTTTTTAAAAAATTTTATTTATTTATTTAAGTGTGTGTGTGTGTGTGTGTGTGTGTGTGTGTGTGGCCAGCTCAGACCACCAGGGGGTGGGCTGGCTGGCATGTGGTGCTGGGGGATTGAACCGTGGTCCCTGGGCTTTGCTAAGCTTGTTCTAAGCAGGTGCTTTAGACCACTGAGCCATCTCACCAGCACCATGGGATGTTTTCATTAATAGATCATATACTAGCACACAAAAAACTCTAAAGCAAATGCAATGGAATTGAAATTATCCCATGCATGTCAGCTGGACATATTGAAATGAAAGGAGTAAAAAGAAAACCATGCATGTCAGCTGAACATATTGAAATAAAAGTAGAAATTTGTGACAAAAGAAATTGCAAAAACTCCATAAATATATTGAAATTAAATACCAGTCACATTAATAATCATGTGAGATGTGATGAAAGCAGTCTTAAAAGAAAAAAAAAAGAAACTTAAGCGGTAAATTCTCACATCAGGAAAACATAAGGAGCCCAAATAAACCACCTAATGCATCACCTCAAGCTCTTAGAAAAAGAAGAGCAAGTGAAGCCCAAAGCCCAAAGAAGGATTAAAGTTATAAAGATTAGAGTAGAAATTAAAGCAATAGAGATAGTGAAAACAACATAAAGAATAAATGACTGAAAAGGTTGGTTCTTTGAAAAAATAATAATAAAAACCCTGATAAACCTCTAGCTAACTTTATCCAAAAAAAGGAAAGAAAAATTTCAAATTGATGCAATAGGAATGAAAAGGACGAAAACACTACAAACCCTATGGAAACTCAGGAGATTATCAGTACCTATTTTGAGAATCTTCACTCTCACAGGATGGAAAACACAAAAGAAGTGGACTGATTCCCAGGTATGTATGAATTACCAAAGCTGAAACAAGAAGATATAAAAATTCTTTTTATTTTTTTTTTCCTAGCAGTGATTGAACTCAGGACCTGGTGCTTGCCAGGCAAGCGCTTAGTCTACTGAACTATCTCCCCGGTCCCAAGAAGATAAAAAAATTCTGAATAACCCATTATCAGCCAATGAAATTGAAAATGTAATAATAGAAACTATCAATAATGAAAATGCCAGTTCCTGATAAATTCACACCTGATTCCTATAAGAAATTTAGAGAAGATTTCATACCCACTCCTCTTACACTCTTCAATGAAATTGAAAGGGAAGCAATTCTCCCAAACTAATTCCCAGAGGTGAATTACTCTGATACCAAAACCAGAGGACACAACCAAAAAAGATAAATAGAGGACATACACCTAATGAACAGAGATGCATAAATTCTCAATAAAATACTAGGAATAAAATACAAGAAAAAAAAAGCAATGCAGCAAATCATTAAGATTATACATCATGACCAAGTGGGATAATCTCAAGAATGCAGAGATGGTTTAACATATATGAATCAATGAATATAATCCATCACATCAACAGAGGTAAGAACAGAAATCACATAATCAGAGTAGTAGATGCAAAAAAAAATTTTTTGACAATGTTGAACACTCATTCAGATAAAAACTCTACTGAAAGTTGGAATAGATGGTCTTTACCTCAACCTGATAAAATCCTTCTATGACAAACCAACAGCCAAATAATATCAAATGAACAAAAAGTGAGCTTTCACTTTAAAATCAGGAATGAGACAAGGATGTCCACTGTCACCATTCTTATTCAATATAGTTCTGGAAATATTGGCCAAAGCCTTGAGACAAGAAAAGAGAGGAATAATAAATAAACAAGACTGCATGAAAATACTTCAATGAATTAATGACTGGGTTCTCCTCTTTTTGAAATGTTTCTGCACCTCAAAAAAAAAAATCTCCAACATAGTAAAAAGAAAGCCCATGAATTGGTAAAAATGTACTCAATTGTCCATCAGACAAAGGACTGCTGTCTAGAACATATACAGAATTTTAAAAACTCATCTCCCCTAAACTAAGACTCAATACAGAGATAGGCATCTGAGATGAATCTACACTTCACAAACGGAGAAATGCAAATAGCATTTCAACATCAGTGGTCATTGCAGAAATGCAAATAAAAATAACACTGAGATTCTATATCACCCCAGGAAAAAAATGGCCATCATCAAGAATTGAACCAATGACAAATTGTGTATGTGTTGTAAGGATAAAGAAACCCTTCTCTACTGTTAGTGTGAGTACAGACTGGTAGAACCACTATGGAAATCAGTGTAGAGCTTCCTGAAAAAGCTAGAATTAGAGGTCTGAATCAACACAACTATTTTCCTCCTTAGTATTTTTACAAAAGAACTAAAAATTTCATACCACAGTGATATAAATGCACCCATGTTTACAGCAGCATAATCTGTCATAGCTAAATCTTAGAAATAACCCAAATGCCCATCAATTGAGGAATATATAAAATAGATGTGGTATTTTTACACAGTATAGTATTATCAAGTTACAAAAAATGATCAAATGGAGGTTTTCAGTTAAATTTATGTAGAGGCTATACTCATAAATAAATAAATAAGACCCAGATGTGCAAATATCATATACACTCACTTGTGTAATAATCTGAAAGACTAAATAAAATCTGAGAGGTAGTATGAGCACTGTGAGAGAGAAAGAATCTGTTCATAGGGAAGGAACAACTGGGATGAGAAAAAAAGGATGAAAGTAATACAAAAGGAGGGTAAAAGATATATCTATCTATCTATCTATCTATCTATCTATCTATCTATCTATCTATCTATCTATCAAGGTTAGCTTGGATAATTGCACTACTGATTTCTGCTGATCTATTGAAAGGATCAGTTAATTCTTAATGTTTTATTTTTTTCTTCTCCATTTTAATTTCTTATAACATTTTCCACTACTTCTGCATGCTTATATCTAGTAGTAAGAATGACTAATTTGAAGACAATGTTTTACCAATATGATGACCATTGCTGAGTTCCTATTATTTTGCTTAGCGAACTTCTTCATAATTTCTATTTTTTTTTTTTTTTTTAGGAACCGGTGATTGAACTCAGGCCCTTTTGCTTGCCAGGGAAGCACTTATTCCACTGAGCCATCTCCGCAGCCCATAATTTCTATTTTTTTACTATTTTTCATTTTGTTTAAAATATTTTTTTAAAAGAAAACTATAAATACCCAGGAAACCCAATTTCTGGTGAAGTTTATTTACACACATTTTCAAAAACTTGTATACAATCAGTATTCTATATGTACAACATAGTTTTCGAGGACAAATATTCTCTGTACTTCTAGCCACTGATTATGTAATCATTCTAGTTAGTTTGGGATGAGGATATACAATGAGGAAAATTTATTTCTCAAATCCAAGTGTTAAACACATTACACTGATATACTATGTTAGCAACAGTTGGGATGTAGTTTGACCCCCAAGGGATCATGTATTGTAAGCTTGATCTTCAGTGTTTCATATTGTTAAATGAGCTTAAGTGGAGATCATTAGGCCTTGGCATGCATTGAGCTCTATCATAATGCCTGTGTCCAGAACTGAGTTTTTTTCAGATACAGCTGTGCAAATCTGAAACTCATAACTGTCTCTCCCAGAACATCGTTCTGGTAATACAAGCTCTCCCTCGCTCACAAGATTCCAGCATTTTGGTCCCATCCACCAAAAGAATCTTACAAGAATCCTACCAATGACATCAAATCTCTGGAACTGTGAGTGAAGTAAACCTCTCTTAGATACAGTTAGATTGACCCAATTATTTGGTTATAGACAAAACTGACTAATATGGTAGCATACTGAAAGTGCTGCTGTCTTCAAATTTTAGGGAGCCTATCATGCCAATATTCAAGATGAAAAGACTTAGGGGTGATTAAAAGCTTAGCTAATAGTCAAACAAATGAAAAATGTTGTTCACTTCACTAAAATGTTGGATTTCACATACAAATTAATCATTTGTTTCTAAATATATTCAAAGGAGAAAAGGTGGACATGTAGAGATCAAAATACCCACACAAATATAGGAATATGAGGATTTTGAAAGTCTAAGTTGGAGGGCAATTTTTTTTATAATTTTATTGAGAAACAAATAGCAATGAGATACTTTCAAATCAAGTTGGTAGGACAGTTTCAATAATTAACACGTTGAATACATTCTTCCTAGTGGTTAATTGCTGTACAATATGCGGACATGACATCCTATTTACAAGCACCATTAGGACAAATCACTCTATTCATTAAGAGAATATAACTATATGTCTGCCCTAATCACATTGAATACACAGGTACAAAATGGACATGTATCTGTATCACCCTTTTTTCTTAAGTTTTGTTATTTGAATATTATAGGTGTGTAAACTCAGCAAAATATTCTAAAGGAGTCCAGTAGCCCACAATAGTCTTCCACTTCATTGGCAAAGTCAGAAATTGTTGACCTGAGTCCCCTATAGCTCAACATAACAGCATTGCCTTACTTCTTACAGTTCATTTTTATACTTTTCTGCTGCATGGCTAACAGCAAGGCAAAGAAGGAACTATGGAACAAGAGTTGTAGCTTTTCGGTCTGACAAGGTCAGTGAAATCCCCTCACGATTTATCCTGAGATCCTGTACCTCAGATTGTAGAACATTTGTCAGTGTCAGCCATGTGGATGAGTCATGGCCATTGCTTGGCCAATGTGCTCTCTGTGAAAGCCCGAGAGAATGTTTTCTTTCCATGTGACTCTCCTTAGGCACACTCTATATCATCAATCACTTTCCCCTTTGGCCCCATAATCTCCTTGATCAGAAAATTTGGGACACTACCGAGTTACATGATGTAACAGTACAAGTTCTCATGTGTCCTGAGTCTTATTTGAACCTTGGATGGTTAGGGCCAAAATATTGGCTTTACTTGCAGCCCTTCTTTTTCTCTCATTTGATCTGCAAACTTAGGTTTTTAAGCATCCAGAAGACAACTTAGGTTGTTAAGCTTAACCTAAATATCTGTCTAAATATCAAACATCTTAGGCATAACATGGAACAGATATTTTTCATCAAGTACTGATATATTGATCTTTAAGCCCATACAGAATATAAAAATTTAAAAAATAGAATATATTTTAAAAATAGGCATAAATAATTAAATACTTCTTATATTTACATATAAGTCCAAAAAACTAACCATATACAACCTTAAAGCAGGACAGTCGCACAAGATTCCTTTTCCTGTCTCTTGCTTTCATTCACCCCTCCCTTCTTTTTGAACAACCATTTATCTGAGAGACATCATAGCAGCAACTGGCATGTAATGACAAGCAGCCTGTATTCAGAAGACCAGAATAACAGGCACTGCAAACATGAAACTACTATTATGATTACCATCTGCAGTGCAGTTGCTTAGTTCACAGTTATCAGCATATATAGTTAGTCAGAGTGAGAATCTTTCCAATTAACTGCTAGATTCAAAGATCTTCTGGAGATTCTCAGGATCATTGCCTTGCCCATCTTCTACATATAACTCTATGGCTTGACATTTAATGTTTCTTCGCTCTTCTCCTTTCCCTCTCTTGATTAGTTAGTCCTCAAGATCCTGCTTTCCTTTTACTTGTATTATTCCTTTCTATTTGTATTTCTTCTTTTGAGTTCTTATACTGGGAAAACTATACAATATTTACACATGTGTGTCTGGTTTATTTCACTTATGAGTATATGTTCAAGTGGCATCCACTTCAATATAAAGGCTTGAGCTTATCATTCTTAATAGCTGAATACTACTCCATTGTGTAAAAATACCTTATCTTTTTTAATCATTCTTCAGGTGATGGGCATCTTGGTTATTTCCAAGATTTGTTTATCACAAATTGTGCTGCTGTAAACATAGGCACACATATATCACTATGATAAGATATTTTCAGAACCTCCGGGAAAATTCCCAGTAGGGGAGTAGCTCATTGAAATGGGATTTCCAGTCCTAGTTTTCTAAGGAGTCTCCACACTGATTTCTCTAATGGTTGCACCAGTCTACATTCCGACCAGCAGGAGAAGGGTTCCTTTTCCTCCACAGCCTCTCCAACATTTGTTGTTGGGTGAATTCTTTATGATAGTCATTCTTTCTGGTGTGAGATAATATCTTAAAGTTGTTTTAATTTGCATTTCTGTGTCAATAGTGATATGGAGCATTTTTTCATATATTTATTCGCTTCTTTTATTTCATCCTCTGAGAAGCATGGATTCATCTCAGATGCCCACTTCTGGATTGGGTCTTTAAATTTTGGGGCCCAAGTGTTTTTCAGTTCTTTATGAATTCTAGAGAGAAGACCTTTGTCTGAGTACTTATTTGTCATTAGATTTTCCAAGTTTGTGGGTTGCCTTTTCACCTGATGGTAATTTCTTTTGAAGTGAAAAAATTTCTCAGTAAGAGAAGGTCCCAGTTGTTAATTCTTTCAACTGTTTCCATGCGATTTTATTTCTATTCATGAAGTCTTTGCCTACCCCTTTGTCTTCAAGTGTTCCTCCTACCTTCTCTTCCAGTATATTTAGTGTCTCTGCTTTAATGTTTAGATCTTTAATCCATTTTAACTTTAGCTTAGTGCATGGTGATAGACCTGGGTCAAGTATATTTTTCGGCATGTAGAGAGCCAGTTTTTCCAGCACCATTTGTTAAAGAAGCTATCTTTCTTGCAGAGAGTAGGTTTGACCCCTTTGTCAAAGATAAGATGTCTGAGTGTATTCATAGTGGCTTCAGCATCTTCTAATCTATTCCATTGAACCTTAGTTATATTTTATTGCCAGTACCATGCTGATTTTATCACAGTAGCATTGTAGTATAATTTCAAGTCAGGAATTGTAATACCTTCTGCCTTTTCTTTATTGCCTAGGATTGATTTTGCTATTCAGGTCATCTTTGCTTCCACATTAATTGTAGGATTGATTTCTCTAGGTCTTTCAGGTATGTGGGTGGTAGTCTGATAGGGATTGCATTACATCTGTACAGCAATTTTGGGAGGATGGCCATCTTCACAATGTTGGTTCTCCCTATCCAGGAGCATGGAATATCTTTCCGTTTTCTGAAATACTCTACAATCTCTTTTCTCATAGTACTGTAATTTTCATTGAAAAGATCTTTGACTTCTTTAGTTAGATTAATTCCAATGTATTTCACTTTCCTCGGTGCTATTGTAAAATGTATTGTTTCTATAATTTCCCCCTCAGTGTGTTTGTTATCTGTGTAGAGGAATGCTATTGACTTTTGGGTACTGAATTTATAACCTGCTATGCTATTGAATTTATGTACTAATGCTAGTAGCTTCTTGGTGGAGTTTTTGGGTCTTCCAAGTAAAATATTATGTCATCTGGAAATAAAGATAATTTAACTTCTTCTTTGCCTATTCTTATTCCTTTTATATCTTTCTCTTGTCTAATGGTTTTGCTAATGAATCCAGAACTATACTGAATAGGAGTGGTGATAGAGGACATCCTTGTCTTGTACCAGATCAAAGAGTGAAAGATTTCAGCTTTTCCCCATTTAGGATTATGTTAGCCATTGGGTTTTCATAAATGGCTTTTACCAGATTGAAGTAGAGGCCATCGATTCCAATTTTTTGTAGGACTTGGCACATGAATGAGTGTTGGACTTTGTCAAAAGCCTTTTCTGCAACAATGGAGATGATCATGTGGTTTTTAGTTTTCGCTCTATGGATATAGTGTATTACATTGATTGATTTTCGAATATTGAACCATCCTTACATCCCTGGCATGAATCCTACCTTGTCATGGTGTATGATCTTCTTGATGATTTCATGTATTCTATTTGCTAGTATTTTATTGAGGATTTTGGCATCTATGTTCATGAGGGAGATAGGCCTGTAGTTCTCTTTCTTAGTAGCATCTTTTCCTGGTTTTTTATCAGTATAATACTTGCCTCCAGGAATGATTTTGGGAGGATTGCTTCCTGTTCAATTTCATGGAAGAGTTTGAGGAGTATAGGGACTACATCTTCTATAAATGTATTGTACAATTCAGCTCTGAATGCATCTGGACTTGGACTTTTCTTTGCCACTAGGTTTTTAATTACATCTAGTACTTCGTTGGCTGTTATTGGGCTATTGAGAGTGGTTATATCTTGTCGATTCAGTTGTGGTAATTAGTACCTTTCTAGGAATCTGTCCATTTCTTCTGTGTCTTCTATTCTGTGAGAATAAAGGTTCTCAAAGTAGCTATTGATAATCTTCTGAATTTCCACTTGGCCTGTGGTAATTACACCCTTTTCATTCCTGATTGCTTGTATTTGATTTTTTTCTTTCATGTGTTTGATGAGATTAGCTATGATCTTATCGATTTTTTTTTTTTTTTTTTGGTGGAACCGGGGATTGAACTCAGGTCTTTGTGTTTTCCCGGGAAGCGCTTATTCCACTGAGCCATCTCCATGGCCCTGACCTTATCGATTTTATTTAATCTTTTAAAGAACCAGCTTTTTGCTTTTCTAACTCTTTGAATTGTTTTCTTAGTCTCAATTGAATTAATTTTTGCCCTAATCTTTAAGATTTCCTCCCATCTTTGGGCTCTGGGTTTGGTTTGCTCTTCCTTTTCTAGTTGTTGAAGGTGCAGCATTATGGTATTTATTTGTTCCCATTTGTTTTCCTAATGTGTGAGTTCACAGCTATGAAGTTCCCTCTGAGAACTCCTTTCATCATATCCCATAAAGTATGATAAGCTGTGCTTCAATTTTCATTGAATTGTAGATATGTTTTAATTTCTTGTTTAATTTCATCTGTGACCCATTGGTTGCTGAATAGGCTGTCATTTAATTTCCCTGTACTTAAGGATTTTTCTGGTTTCTTTTGTCACTTATTTGCAGTTTCATTGCACTGTCATCAGATAATGTGCATGGGATAATTTCTGTTTTCTTGCATATACTTAAGCATGACCTATGCACCACTATGTGGTCTATTTTAGAAAATGACTCATGTGAAGCTGAGAAAAATGTGCATTCAGCTGTGTTTGGGTAGAAAACTCTGTATATATGCACCAAGTCCATTTGTTTAAAGCTCTAGTTCAGTTCTGTTATTTCTTTGCTAAGTTTTTGTCTAGTTGACCTATCTTTTGGGGATAAGTGGGTATTAATTTATCCTGTTAAAATTGTGGTATTGGATATTAGATTTTTCATGTCCATTAAGATTTGCTTCATATAGTTGTGTGCTCCCGTGTTTGGTACATAAATATTTATGAGTGTTACCTCTTCCTTTAGCATTCTTCCCCTAAGTAGTGTATAGTGGCCTTCTTTATTTTGCTTGATCATTCTTGGTTTGAAGTGGAGGCTGTCTGAGAATACGATTGCTACCTCTGCTTTCTTCTGAGGTGCTGGGGCATGTAGTATTGTGTTCTGTCCTTTGACTTTCAGCCTATGAATGTCTTTACCAGTTAAATGTGTTTCTTGTATATAGCATATTGTTGGACTTTTTTTTCTAATCCACTGTGCTAGTCTATTTCTCTTAATTGGTGAATTGAGTCTGTTTACATTGATGGTTAAAATTGAGATATATTGACATATGATTGACATGTTATTTACCTGTTGTCATTTACTCCTTTTTGTCCCTTTTAAATTACTTGTCCTATTTAGTTGGTTGCTGCTGACCGCATTCGTGGAGTTCTGATCATTTTGGTCCCTCTCCAGAAATCTTTTAGTAACCTGTTTAGTGTTGCGTTTGTGATCATGAATTTCTTTAGCTGTTCTTTGTTGTGAAAGTATTTCACTTCTCCATCAAACTTGAAAGAGAGTTTTGCAGGGTATAGAAGTCTGGGCTGGAATTTGTTTTCATAGAGGACTTGAAGTACTCTTCTCCATGCTCTTCTTGCCTTCATGGTTTGTGTTGAGAAATCGGCATTAATTCTGATGGGTTTTCCTTTGAATGTGATCTGCTTGTTTTCTCAAGCGGCTTTCAGTATATTATTCTTGTGCTGAATTTCTGGGATCTTGACTATTATATGCCTCAGTGTGTTTTTCATAGGGTTAAGGTTACTTTGCATTCTGTATGCTTCATTTAACTGAATGTCAGGTTGTTTCTTCATATTTAGGTAGTTTTCTGCTATTACTTCTGCCCATATTTTTTAAATATCATTTGTATTGACTCCTTCTTTCTCATAGATGCCTATTAGTCTCACATTGTTCAACTTTCCATTATCTTGCAGGTGATGGATTATTCTTTCCTGCATCCTAGTTGTTTTTAAGAGATCCTTTCTTTCCATTTTACTAGCTGCACCAGCATCTTCAAGATCTGAATCTCTGTCTTCACTTTCACTTAAACAGTTTTGCAAGCTTGTGACTGAGATTTTAATTTCCTCTATATGTCTTTGACTCTGCTTCTTGTGATCTATTTCTTTCCCGTATTGTTCATTCAAGGAATCCGTCATCTTTCTAATCTCCTCTAATTTTTTTTCAATGTCTGCTTTAGAAGCACTTATATATTCTTTTACTGCAGTGTTTGTTTTTCGGATTGGGTTTCCTCCCTATATTTCTGTAGTTGATTCTTTACTTCAGATGCTCTGAGTTCTGAGAATTCTTTTTTTATTTTAGAAAAGAATTCCGCTCTGAGTTCCTCTATAACTTTCTGCTGTTACTTATTTAGTATCAACGCTATTAATTCATACATTTGTACTGAGCTAGTAGAAAAGAATTCCACTCTGAGATCCTCTATGACTGTCTGCTGTTGCTTATTTACTATCAGCGCTAAAAATTCATATATCTGAGCCGACCTAGTGTCCTCTTCCCTTGTTCTGGGTGGGCATTGAGTTCCTCCATATGTTTCTGTATTAGATTCTTTACTGCAGATGTTATTAATTCAGGGACTTTTTTTTTAATTTCCAATATGAGTTCCTCTATACATTTCTGCAGCTGTTTCTTTATTTCAGAAGCTATTGATTCTTTGCTTTCAGCTGTGTGATTCCCAATTAGTCTGTGTTATTGTCCTCTGCACTTGTTATGGGTGGGATTGAGTTCTGAGATTGCATTTTTTTCCTTGTCGTTTTGTGCAGCACCATCTTCTGACCTTTTGTTGTAGATCTTTGTTGCCATTACAACCTTAGCACCTACTGAAGTTCAGGTACAGATCTACAAAGTTTGGATTTATCCAGCTGTGCCTGGCTTGGGTCTGGCTGCTGCGTTCAGCTTTTTTCTGTTTCTCCCCTTGGGGGCAAACCTGTTGTGCCCCTCTGACAAGATGTTCTGCTCCTGGACTAGCTGAGTGGTTCTGTCCCCTACCCTCTCTGCAGGTATTGCAGCTGCAGGGTTTCAAGCCATGCCTGTATGCCAGGCCAGAGCTGAGTCTGGAGGAAACAAGTTGGAGTAGGGAGGCGAGGCAGCTCTCCCACACACTCACTGGGCCTGGTCTAGGACTGGATCTGGGGGTTCCCAGAATGCGGCAGAAATTCCACAATTTCTTTTTTTTTTTTTCTTTTTTTGTAGTTTAGGAAGTTTACAGGGTGTTCAGTGTTTCATTAATAGATCAGACTCATAGTGATCCACCTGCTTACAGCCTCCCAAGAGCTCAGATTACAGAACTATGCCACGATGTCCAGTTTCAATTACCCTCTCAGTGTGCCTGGCAGTGGAGCCAACACAATGTTCTGGGGGATCAAACTCTGGGTCCTGCTTCTGCTTGCAGGCGCTTTAATCCTCTGAGCTATATGGCCATCCCTGGTGCACAATTTCATCTCAAAATGCACTTTCAATAAAGCAGAGAAAAAGACAATGTTTTCTCTTTTTTCATTTTCTTTCTCCCTGTGGATGAACAGAAACATGTCCAAGGAGAGGACACTTGCATTACAGTGAAGCAAAACATTATAGTTTTGGGAATAAAGGCAGATTATTTTCCAAATATTAATATAGAAAATTGGTGACATAATTTAAAAATTTTTTTAAGATTCAAATTATTTCTTAATAAACTTTTTTAGTGAAAGTTAATTGTGGAAACTCCAATTTGATATCATGCTGCCAACACAGAGTTTTTTTTATTTTAAAGAGAGTAAGAAAGAATAACAGAAACAAAAACAAAAATATAGCAACATAGAACAACAGGAATTCAAAACAAGAATAGAAAATTAACAATGGTTGTTAGATTACATATTGTTATCAAATTCATTGTTTAGATTATCAGACATAGGCACACCAGATTGATCAAGGAATTAAATATTGACTCTTTCTTTTTCTGAACCTTAATTTTTCCTTGTCCCAAGTATTGAATATTACTTTACTTTTTTTTTTTTTTTTTTTTTTTTGGCGGAACCAGGGATTAAACTCAGATCCTTGCATTTGCCAATCAAGTGCTTATCCTACTGAGCCATCTCCCCAGACCTTGAATATTACTTTATGCTTACATTCATCAAGTATTTATTGGTCAAGTCTAATATGAAATGTTATGTATTTCCAAAAAAAAGGCTTATCCTTTTGTATTCTAGGGATAAATGATAGTCTCTTTTCAAGATTTAATAAATCATACACACACACACACACACACACACACACATATGTATGTGTGTTCTTGAATATAGAATACAAATTCAAATATTATTTCCAGCTTAAATATTTTACAGTGTGTGAAGACTTTATATCTTCATGGTCATGATGGGATTGATCTGCAGCCAATTTACAAGCATAAACATTACTGTTTATTAGTAATAAAAGGTAAAGACCTTTTAGCAATGATTATTATTTACACAAGTCACGGATATTTTGTGAATTAGAAAACTGCAGTCTGGCAATGAATAAAACTTGTTCTAGGTTAATAGATGTTTAAAAGTTAAGATATACTTAATATACTTGTAGTGGAAGGCACAAGCTCTATGAAGAAAATATCCATTTTCTGACCTTTCCCAAATCTACCATAAATCTCTGATCTTCTAATATATAAAAAATACTATCTTTCTATAAAGCATAGATATGTTTGAAAATGAGGCATTCGTAGGATAACTTATTAAGCCAGAGCTCACTGCCTTTCTCTACTCCAGTTTTGATGTCAAAGTGTTAGTACATGTATTTGTATAACACCGTATTATGGATTGCCAAAATATTTAGTCAGTATCTTTACCCTTATTTCATTATTCTTTTCAAAATTTTATTTATTTATTTATTTTTATTCATTTGGTATTTGTAATTGGGCCATGGACACTTCATTCTAGTTCTACATCTATGTATAAATTTATTAAAATTAGTGAAATGGCCTGTTCTTCACTTTTTATTTACATATGTCATTACAGTATTTCTTGTCTGTTCATGTGCCTAGAACATTTATGAAATTTTGACATAGTAAAACATACAATATTTTCTAAGAATATTTATACAAGGTATTTCTTGCTTGGTTTTTAACATTACAAGCACTTCTGTGCAACCACATTATGTATGAATGGATCTTTGCAGCTTTATATCAATCTGCAGACTTTTAGATAATAATTCTAGTACAGGATTATAAATTTTATTGCACATAGAAAGGTCAAATATTGATAAAATAAAACATCAATAACATAGAAGTCTAGTTAATTGTTCCTAGTCTTCTGTATTCAATTAATAAAACAATGCTTCATAAAAACATATTAATCTTTAATGGAACATGAATTGCATTCAAGTGACTTGGTATTCATTCCCATTCTTAATTATGATACACTTCTGCTGTTAACGTCTAGGCCCACTGATGGCTGTAACACATCTGAAATGTTTATAAGCATGTCTCCTTGATTGTTTTGGCACTTTTCCTGAATTCTTTTTTTGTTAGGCTATTTTGAATTAACTAAAAATCCAATAGCACTTGATTTTGGTCACAAATTGAAACATTTGGACTACTGAACTGGCAGTAAATAATATAGACTAACATAGGCCAACTAATGAAACTAGTTTTGAAATGGCAGTGATCAGTATTAATAGCACCTTCAGGTTATTTTATAATCTTTACTTAAATTTTGATGAATACAATTGAAGTAAAGAAAATTAATATAAATATATAAATATACAATTTAGTAACTGTATTACTAAAATACAGTTTTTAGTAGCACTATTCCATAATGAATATTCTAGAATTTATAAAATAAGACTATCAATTATTAAAGTATTTCATATTTTAGTTATTTACAGTCTCAGGTTTTATTTAAATAAAGTTGTGACACAGATGTAAGTGAAATTCAAAGATATTGATATTAATTCTACATTTTGCATCATTACAAATCTTTTTAAGTAATAACATAATTACACACACACACACACACACATATATATATATATATATATATATATATATATATACACACACATTTTGAGCAAAATAAATAATGTTTACCCATATATTGTCTACATGATTCTTCAGATGAATGAGAAAAGTGCAGGACATGATACATTTTTCTCCTTTTCTGTTACTTTCTTCAAGCTGCTTATTCAAAATAATGAAATGTACCTGCTTGCCCACTGCTCACTTGACTAGATATGGGTTAAACCGTGCAGGAAATAGATGAGAGAAGAATAAATAATGCAATTTACTAGACAGATCTGAAAAGTGTGCCTGGCATCTGAAGCTGTTTTCACCTTCTTTGAAGAACTGGAAGGAAATAAATCCTTCCATAAAAGAACTGAAATGTTTGCCCCCACATTCCACTCCACATCAAACCTTGATTCCATTCATCATTCTCTTTGTCCATGTGCCTCAGCCAGCTGCAGCTTTCACTCAGAGGCTGAATTCTGGGTCTGTAACTTTCAGATAGCCAGGCAGCCCTATACTGCAATATTTTCAGCGGATCTTGGATGTCAATTCTTCACTTTGTTTGTTCTCTCACTTTTATCATGGCTGTAGCTCAGATGCCACATTTACTAGCAGAAATGCACCCACCATGTGTTTAGTACTGATAATGACTATCGATGTTTAATTATATTTCAAATTCATAACGTAAGGAATTTATTAATGAATTAAGATAAACAACCTATGTGAAATCTGTAATGCCTCTATACTGACAATGTTATTGAATTATGTGACAAAAATCATGAGGCTGGAAATCGGTCATGCATGAACCAGAAAATTTACACAGCTCTTTTCCCAACACAAAAGAATTTAGTCATTTTTAATATTTGCATACAGTTCCTTGCACTGTGTAGATTAGCTTCCTGACCTGGATTAAGCTCCCTATCTTTGCTAGTACTGCAGTTTTTGCTGTTATATGATTAATATGAAAATAAATTGTGTGATTTTTAAAGTCTCTTCTAGGTTTACTATTCTGTGTCTCTGTTTCTATAAACAAAAGCATTTTTCAAAAGGCCTTTTGTTAAACATGTTAATATGCAAAAATGATGTCTTTGCTTCCCAATGATGCTGTTTATATACCTAATTTATGAAAGTCATCTTCATGAAATTATAACAGTTCTATAGGATATTCAGAAAAGACAAATAATGTGATAAAATAACCTTTTAATTATAAAAATATTTTCAATTATGAAAATTGAGGAAATTATCTTATTAACACTAAGTATTAAGATCTGATTTGTCTACTATCAAAAGCAAGGTGAATTTTATTCTGCCTTCAAAAACTATAACTTAGCTTTGCATGTCTGACACAATTAATAATTATAAACTTCTTTAACACTTGCACATAAAGTGTGGTTTTCTGAAATTATACACATTTGTTAGGCCTTCTTCACTTTCTTATGACTGAGACACAATTCACCACACCCAAATCTTAAGACAAGAAATGCATAGTTTGGCGCGTGGTCTTTAGGACTTCCAGCCCATAACTGGCTGGCTCTGAGACATAACAGCATAAAGGAGGTCCTGTGCCAGGAAAACCTATTCATCACATGGCACACAGGAAACACAGAGTGAAGAGAAGAGCTGAGCAAGCCCTTCGAAGTCACACCCTCAGTGACCAGGGTCTTCAGAATAGACATGGTCTTTTAATAGCAAGTCAGCTATACCACCTCTACATTCCAATCACTTTTTAAAAGCCCCACCTGAGGCTGTAGGGACACTTCTGATCTAACTCATAATAGTGAAACATTTGCCCTGGACCATGAAAGAATCATGCACATCTCTTTATGGAAAATGCATTTATTTCATCTCTAAGAGTTACCAGAGCCCTAACTTTTTCAAGATCTCTTAGACTTAAGATTAAATCTTTGTAGTGCATTCCTGAAAATATCAAAAAGTTGGGCAATGCTGATTTTCAGTGCTAGGTAACAAATGTGATGAAAAGCAGTAGGAAATATGGCAAAAGGGCAACAGGGGAAGATGCAAAGAAATAGGACCAAGGCAAGATGGAAACCCAGAAAGATGGAAAAATGTCTAAATTTTTATACTAATGCAGAGAAAGCCACATCGCGGTTGTCTTCAAATGCCTGTGCCCTAGCTTTGAACACACTGATTCTTTCTACTTTCTGAGGTTCTGCAGGCTCTCTTCAATAGTCTTTAGTCACTCTGCTGTGATGGCCTAGTTGTAGTTACTTCAAAAAGTCTACCTACCATGGTCATTTTTACTTTGTAATGTTCTGTATAATAAGAAATATATATTTGGCTTCATTTCCATTTCTTGGCTCATGGCTTCTGAATTCCTTGACATTTCTTTGATGATAGAAATATCTCCATTTTATTTTTTTCCATTTTAACATATTTTTTCAAAATTTTATTGATAAACAGATAGCAATGAGACAGTTTCAAATCAAATCGGAAGTACAGTTTCAACAAATAACACACTGCATATATTCTTCTTAGTGTTTAATTGCTGTACAAGATGCGGACTTGAGATCCTATTTACAAACATCATTAGAACAAATCATTCTATTCATTAAGAGAATGCAACCATATATCTATCCTAACCACTTTGAATACACAGATACAAAATGGACATTCATCTGTATACCCCATTTTTTCTAAGTTCCGTTATTGAATATTATAGGTGTGTAAACTCAGCAAAACCATCTCCTTTTTAATGATGGCACTTTTGGTAAATATCTGAATAGCTTCAGAATCATGGCAGGTTGCTAGGAGAGCTAATTATATCATTAAGAATTTAGAACTTTCAGTTTTATGTCCTGACCTCCAGGAAAGGAAGAATATCTGATAATGTATTGACTAGCAATTGATAGTGTATAACCATACATATACGTGTAAATAATATATCTTCCATAAACATCTAAAAGGACGACCTTTGGAGAATCATAAACATCTGAGGTTCCTAGCAAGCATCAAAGATAAACAGTACACAGGGCTGTGACACTTTTCTTATTCCCTGCCCGGCAGATCTCTTCCACATGATTCTTCACCTGTATTCTCTGTAATAAAAAAAAATTAAATATAATTAGGAAGTTCTGTGAAGCCACTCTAGCTAGCTCATCATAGTCATCAGGGCCAAATAAATCCCTAACTGATAGCCATGTTTGAGTCTGAGACTCTCCACAGGCATTTGGTATGAGAGAAGTCTTGTGGGTCTCAGTCTTTAACCTATGAGCTCTTAGTCTAACTCCATGGAAATGGTGTAAGAAATAAATTGTAGGGCACTCAGTAGTTTTCTGCTGAATAATGAAGTTTTATTGATATTGATTTGGGAAAAAAATGACAGCTAGTTTCTGAAGAGAATTATTTTCTTGACTGGAGAGTTAAATATGTAATTAAAAGAAAAGCACTTTTTTCCTCTCTATCTGAAACATTTTTTAACCTCAACAGATGGCAGCTGATGAAAGCATGGAGCTGTAGCTCTACATTAAGGTGCGCCAAAGTTAAACAATGCTAGGTGTGGTGAGAAGCAGATGACTGTCACTGATGCAGGACACAAAAGATTGCTTTGTTCTGGCTGTGAGAAACCTAAATGTGGGTTCCAGGAGGCCAATAGCATCATGCAAACAAGAGTGGACTCAGGTATATTGAGCAGGAAGGTACGGAGAAGTCACAGAACTTTTGGCCTTGAAAATCTGCCTTCTTTGAAGTCTCAGAATTATCAACCACAGAGCTGCATTTCATCCATTACAGCAGTTGACAGTTTCATGGACCAACCAGTATATGGGGAAATATAATGCACCAAAAATGTACCTGAATGATGATCATAAGTGTTTTGTAGCAATATTTACGTTAACCAAACTAGCAGTGACCCCATCAGTCTATATGCGACTTGGATAGAGTGGTAAATTTATTAAATTGAATTATAGATCATAGTTTTTTTAAAAAATTTAAGTCACATTTAGCTGTTTTATTTGTGTAAAAGAGAGCACTGATAGATAAGGTTTATGGGTGAATATGATTTTCATCCACAGCAGGATAATTTTATTATCATTTTCCCTACTCGCCTTTACATAAATGGACATTTTAGTATTAGTATTTTATTTTAGAAATATTTTTTCTTAAAACAAATCCTAGTGTAAATAAATAAAATACAATAAAAATAAATCCTTCAGAAAATATATTAGGTTCAAACCTACATCACTTAGTACTTAACAACAAAGACATTCAAACTATAGGAAAGGCATAAGAAACAACTTACATCCCCCTTCTTGTCCTCAAATTCATTCAGGATTTCAATGCAAAAGAAAGCTATTAGATTATGAACATTACCTTAGAAACATAACTAGAAAGAGCAACATATTGCTTCATGATCTGTCAGCTTTATCTTCTTAGTAGACTGGGAAATTGCCTACTGAGTTCCGAATACTGATGTTTGCATAAATTGACATTCTCCACACTGAATTGGAAGAGGCTGTCATGGGCTAATTATCATATGCTATGTTAAAACTGCTGGAGAACTAAACTAAATATCTGATGATACTTTCCTCAATAATGGAGTTTCTTTAGCCAAAGTGGAATTCAGAAATACTTTTCATAAAGAAGGAAAGGGTAAGGAAGGATTTAGGAAAGAGAGAGGTGCTATAAAATTCATGAGTGGAGGTGTGGGAGAGCCTCCAGCTACACTGCGCCAGCGGGACCTGCTGTCCCAGTCAAGGCACAGACTGGGTGAGACCCTCTTCCACCCCCTTGGGACATCCCCCAACACTCTGCAGCACCTCCCCTCCCTGCCCCTCCGAGTAGGAATGTCTGCCTTATTTGGGAACCTCCAGATCCATTCCTAGCCCAGCCTCGTGAGTGTGTAGGAAAGCATCCCGCTACACTGCACCAGTGGGACCTACTGGTACCAGCCCAGGCGCAGTGTGGGTAAGACCCTCTTTTACCCACTTGGGACCCCCCCAACAACTCCATCGTACTGCCCCACCCTGCTCACCAAGTAGGAATTACTATCGCATTCCGGGAACCCCTAGATTCAGTCCTAGCCCAGGCCCAGTGGGTGCGTGGGAGAGCTGCCTCTCCCCCCTACTCCAACTTGTCCCCTCCAGACTCAGCTCAGGCCTGGCACACAGGCCTGGGGTGAAACCCTGCAGCTGCAATACATGCAGAGAGTGTAGGGGACAGAAACACCCAGCTAGTCCAGGAGCAGAACATCGTGCCAGAGGGGCACAACAGGTTCACTGCCGAGGGCAGCAGCAGGAAGGAGCTGAGCACAACAGGCTACCCAACCCAGGAACAACTGGATAAATCCAAACTTTGCACATCTGCACCTGAACTTCAGTACATGCTAAGGTTATAATGCAACAAATCTGCAACAAAGGTCAGAAGACAGTGCTACACAAAATGACAACAACAAGGAGCAAAATGCAATGTCAGAACCCAAGCCCACCCATAACAAGTGCAGAGGACAATAACACGGAAGTAATTGGGAATCACACAGCTAAAAGCAATGAATCAAAGACTTCTAAAATTAAGAAACACTTGCATAAAGGAATAGAGGAATTCAGATTGGAAACAAAAAAAGAAATCCCTGAATTAATAACATCTGCAATAAAGAATCAAATTCAGAAACATATGGAGGAAACCCAATGCCCACCCAGAACAAGTGCAGAGGACAAAAGCTCAGCTCAAATGTATGAATTAATAGCATCCATACTATATCAGCAATAGCAGAAAGTCATAGAAGAACTCAGAGCTGAATTTCCTGAAATAAGAAAAGAATTCTAGGAACTCATAGCATCTGAAGTAAAAAATCAACTACAGAAACATAGGGAAGAAAACCAATCTGAAAAAAAAAAAAACCTGCAGTAAAAGAATTAATAGCTGCTTCTAAAGAAGACATTGATTAAAAAATAGAGGAGATTAGAAAATGACAGATTCCTTTAATGAGCAATACAGGAAAGAAATTGATCGCATGAAGCAGAGTCAAAGAAATATAAATGATTTTAAAATCTGAATTAAAGCTTGCCAAACCATTTACATAAAAATGAAGACAGAGTTTGAGATCTTGAAGACACTGGTGCAGCTAGTGAAAAGGTAAGAAAGGATCACTTAAAAACAACTAGGATGCAGGAAAAAATAATCCATCACCTGCAAGATGATGCAAAGATGAACAATGTGAGAATAATAGGCATAATGAGAAAGAAGAAGTCAATACAAATGAAATTAAAAAAAATATGGGCCGAAGTAATAGCAGAAACCTTCCTACGTATGAGGAAACAATCTGACATTCAGTTAACTGAAGCATACAAAATGCCAAGTAACCTCAACCCCATTAAAAACACACCGAGACATATAATAGTCAAGATCCCAGAAACTCAGCCCAAGAATAGTATACTGAAAGCTGCTAGAGAAATGAAGCAGATCACATTCAAAGGAAAACTCATCAGAATTGCAACCAACTTCTTTTCACCAAACATGAAGGGAAGAAGTGCATGGAGCAGAGTACTTCAAGTTCTCTATGAAAACAAATTCCAGCCCGGACTACTATACCCTGAAAAACTCTCTTTCAAGTTTGATGGAGAAGTGAAATACTTTCATGACAAAGAACAGCTAAAGAATTTCATGATCTCAAAGCCATCCCTACACAGACTACTGAAAGATGTTCTAGAGAGGGACCAAAATGATCAGAACTCCACGAATGAGACCAGAAGCAACCAAATAAGTAGGGCAGGCAATGAAACACAGGAGAAAAAAGAGTAAACAACAACAGGTAAATAACATTTCAATCGTAAGTAAATACATCTCAATCACAACCATGAATGTAAATGGACTCAATTCACCAATTAAGAGAAATAGACTGGCACAGTGGATTAGGAAACAAAATCTAACAATATGCTGTATACAAGAAACACATTTAACTCATAAAGACATCCATAGCCTGAAAGTCAAAGGATGGAGCACAATATTACATGCCCCAGCACCTCAGAAAAAAGCAGGAATAGCAATCCTATTCTCAGACAGTCTCAACTTCAAATCAAGAATGATCAAGCAAAATAAATGAGGCCACTATATACTGGTTAGGGGAAAAAATCAAGAGGAAGAGGTAACACTCATAAATATGTATTCACTAAACATGGGAGCACCCAACTATATAAAGAAAATCTTTTTTTTTTTTTTTCCCAGAAACGGGGATTGAACTCAGGTCCTTGAGCTTAGCAGGCAAGTGCTTATTCAACTGAGCCATCTTGCTGGCCCCCTATAAAGAAAATCTTAATGGACATGAAATATCTAAAATCCAATACCACAATCTTCACAGGAGACCTTAACACACCCTTATCCCAATAAGATAGGTCATGCAGACAAAACATAGCAAAGAAAAAAATGGAACTGACACAGAGCTTGAAAGAAATGGACTTGGTGGACATAAACAGAGTTTTCCACCCAAACACAGCTGAATACACATTTTTCTCAGTTGCACATGGGTCATTTTCTAAAATAGACCACATTATGGTCCATACATCATGCTTAAGTATATGTAAGAAAAAAAAATTGGCTCGTGCACATTATCTAACAACATTGCAATGAAACTGGAAATAAATGACAAAAGAAACAAGAAAAAAAAACCTTTAAATACATGGAAATTAAATGAAACCCTACTCAGCAAGCAATGCATCACAGATGAAATTAAACAAGAAATTCAACAATATCTACAATTCAATGAAAATTCAAGCACAACTTATCAGAATTTATGGGATATGATAAAAGCAGTTCTCAGAGGGAAATTCGTAGTTGTGAACTCACACATTGGGAAAACAGAATGGGAACAAATAAATACCCAAATGCTGCACCTTCAACAACTAGAAAAGGAAGAGCAAACCAAACCAAAAGCCCAAAGATGGTAAGAAATCATAAAGATTAGAGCAGAAATTAATTCAATTGAGACAAAAAAAAAACAATTCAAAGAATAAAAAAATCAAAATGCTGTTTTTTTGAAAGATTAAATAAAATTCATAAGCCCCTAGCTACGCTCATCAAAAAGAGGAAAGAAAAAATTCAAATACAAGAAATAACAGATGAAAAGGGTGTAATTACCACAGACCCAGTAAACTCCGAAGCTATCAATAGCTACTTTCAGAATCTTTACTCTCACAGAATAGAAGACACAGAAGGAATGGACAGATTCCTACAAAGGTACGCATTATCACAACTGAATCGACAAGACATAAGCACTCTCAATAGCCCGATAACAGCCAATGCAATATGTGATGTAATTAAAAACCTACAGGCAAAGGAAAGTTCAGGTCCAGATGTCTTCACAACTGAATTCTACAAGAAATTTACAGAAGATGTAGTCCCTTTACCCCTCAAACTCTTCAATGAAATTGAAAAGGAAGCAATCCTCCCAAAATCATTCATGGAGGCCAGTATTATACTGATAAGAAAACCACGGAAATAAGCAACTAATAAAGATAACTAAAGGCCGATCTCCCTCATGAACATAGACTTCAAAATCCTCAATAAAATCCTTGCAAACAGAATAGAGAAAATCATCAAGGAGATCATACACCATAAGAAGGTAGGATTCATCCCAGGGATCCAAAAATGGTACAATATTCAAAAATCTATAAATGTAATACATGATATCAATAGAGAAAAATCTAAAAACCACATGATCATCTCCATTGATGAAGAAAAGGTTTTGACAAAGTCCAACACTCATTCGTGCTCAAAGGACTATATAAAATTGGAATAGATGGCGTCTACTTCAATCTGGTAAAAGCCATTTATGAAAACCCAATGGCTAACAGAATCTTAAATGGGGAAAAATTGATATCTTTTACTGTTAGATCTATTAAAAGACAAGGATGTCCTCTCTCACCACTCCTATTCCACATAGTGCTGGAATCATTAGCTATAGCCATTAGACAAGAGAAAGAACTAAAAGGAATAAGAATAGGTAAAGAAGAAGTTAAGTTATCATTATTTGCAGATGACATGATACTTTGCTTGGAAGCCCCAAAAACTCCACCAACAAGCTACTAGAAATAATACAGAAATTCAGTAGCATAGCAGGTTATAAAGTCAATACCCCCCAAAAAAAGCATTCCTCTACACAGACAACAAACACACTGAGAGGGAAATTATTGAAACAATAACTTTTACAATAGCAAAGAGGAAAATGAAATACCTTGGAATTAATCTAACTAAAGAAGTCAAAGACCTTTTCAAGGAAAATCACAATACTCTGAAAAAAGAGATCGTAGAGCATTTCAGATAATTGAAAGATATTCCATGCTCCTGGATAGGAAGAAACAACATTGTGAAGATGGCCATGCTCCCAACATTGCTGTAGAGATTTAATGCAATCTTGATCAGACTATCACCTTCGTACCTCACAGAGCTTGAGAAATTACTCCTAAATTTTACTGGAGCCAAAAAAGACCTTGAATACCAAAGGCGATCTTGGGCAACAAAGACAAGGCAGGAAGCATTACAATTCTTGACTTGAAATTATACTACAAGGCTATTGTTATAAGATCAACATGATACTGGCAACAAAATAGACCTGAAGATTGATGGAATAGATTAGAAGATGCTGAAGCCCGTACGAACACATTCAGCCATCATATCTTTGAAAAAGGGTCTAAACATACTCACTGGAAGAAAGATAGCCTCTTTAACAAATGGTGCTGGAAAAACTGGCTCTCCACATGCCGAAAACTAAAACTTAACCCAGGTCTATCACCATGCACTAAACTATAGTCAAAATGGATTAAAGATCTAAACATTAAAGCAGAGACACTAAATCTCCTGGAAGAGAAATTAGGAGGAACTCTTGAAGACATAGGTGTGGGCAAAGACTTCATGAACAGAAATCAAATCGCACAGGAAAAGGTTGAAAGAATTAACATCTGGGACCTGCTCTAACTGAGAAGTTTTTTCAAGTCAAATGAAATTACTACCAAAGTGAGAAATCAACCCACAAATTAGGGAATAAATCATGACAAATAGGTACTCAGACAAAGGTCTGTTCTCTCAAGTTTATAAAGAACTATAAAAAAATAGGGACCCAAAATTTGAAGACCCAGTCCAGAAATGGGCAACTGAGATGAATACACACTTCTCAGAGGATGAAATTAAAGAAGAGAATAAATATATGAAAAAATGCTCCACATCACTAGCCATCTGCGAAATGCAAATTAAAACAGCATTGAGATACCATCTCACCCCAGAAAGAATGACTATCATAAAGAAATTAATGAACAAAAAATGTGAGTGAGGCTGTGCAGCAAAAGGAACCCTTCTGCAATGAGGCTGGTAGTGTGGCCTGTTGCAACCATTATGGAAATCAGTGTGGAGACTCCTTAGAAAACTTTGACTGGAAATCCCATTTAAACCAGCTATTCCTCTACTGGGAATTTTCTGGGAAGAGCTTAAAACATCATATCATAGAGATATTTGTGTGCCTATTTTTCTAGCAGCACAATTTGTGATAGCCAATTCTTGAAAACAACCAAGATGCCCATCACCTGAGGAATGGTTGAAAAGAAGTGGTATTTTTACACAATGGAGTATTATTCAGCTATGAAGAATGATAAACTCGAAGCCTTTATATTGAAGTGGATGCCACTTGAACATATACTCATAAGTGAAATAAACCAAACACACATGTATAAATACCATATAGTTTCCCTAATATACGAACTCCAAAGAAGAAACACAAATAGAAAGATATAATACAAGTAAAAGGAAACCAGGAATTCAATTACTAACTAATTAAGAGAGGGAAAGGAGAAGAGCTAGGAAACATGACAGTGACAAGCCATGCAGTTACATGTTCAAAATGGGCAAGTTAACGAGCATGAGAATCTCCAGATTTTTGAATCTAGCAGTTAAGTGGGTAAGATTCTTACCCGACTCACTATATATACTGACACCTGTGAATTAAGCAATGGCAAGGAAGATGTTAATCTGTAATAGTACTTTTATGCTTAGAGTGCCTGTCATTCTGGTCTTCTGAACATGGGCTGCTTGTCATGACATGCCAGTTGCTAGCATGCTGTCTCTTGGGTAGATGATTGTTTAAAAAGAAGTGGGTGGTGAATGAAGGTAAGAGACAGGGAAAGGAATGTTGTGAGACTGTCCTGCTTCAAGGTTGTATACGGTTAGATTTTTGGCTTGTGTGTAAATGTAAGAATTATATAATTCTTTATGCTTATTTTTAAATATATTCTGTTAATTTTTTATCATATTCTGTAGGGACTTAAATTTCAACATATCAATACTTGATGAAAAATACCTGTTCCATGCTATGCCTCGAATTTTTGATATTCAAACAGATAGTGAGATTAAGTTTAGCAACCTAGGTTCTATGGTAATAACGATAAACTTCTCTTCTGCAAGTTTAACAACCTAAGTTTTCCAACCAAAAGCAGAGAAAAAGCAGGGGCACAAAGAAAGCCAACATTTGACCCTAACCTTCCAAGGTCAATTAAGTCTCAGGATATATGAGAACTTGTACTGTAACGTCATGTAACTCGGTAGTGTCCCAAATTTTCTGATCAAGGAGATTATGGGGCCTAAAGGGAAAGTGATTGATGATGTAGAGTGTGCCTAAGGAGAGTCACATGGAGAGAAAACATTCTCTCAGGCTTTCACAGAGAGCACATTGGCCAAGCAATGGCCGTGACTCATCCACATGGCTGACACTGACAAAGGTTCTACAATCTGAGGTACAGGATCTTAGGGTACATCCTGAGGGGATTTCACTGACCTTATAAGACACAAAAGCTACAACTCTTGTTTCATAGGTCCTGCTTTACTTGGTCTTAACCATCCAGCAGAAAATTATAAAAACGAAGTATAAAAACTAAAGCCATGCTTTTATGTTGAGCTGTAGGGGACTCAGGTCAACAATTTCTGACATTGCCAGTGAAGTGGAAGACTGAATACTGTTGTGGACTACTGGATTCTTTTAGAATAGTTTTCTGAGTTAACAAACCTATAATATTAAAATAACGGATCACAACAAAAAAAAGGAGATACAGATGAATGTCCATTTTGTATCTGTGTAATGCAATGGCTAGGATCGATATACAGTTACATTCTCTTAATGAATAGAGGGATTTGTTCTAATAGTGTTTGTAAGTAAGATATCATGTCCGCATCTTGCACAGCAATTAATCACTAGGAAAAATATATGCAATGTGTTGATTGTTGAATCTGCCCTACCAATTTGTTTTGAATAATAAAATAACATTCATGAATGGAGAAAAGATAAAGTGTTAGGCAAGTGAAAGGAGATTTGATGTTCCTTTGGATTTTTGTCAATAAATAACACAGTGGTTTTACCTTCTTTGTAAAATATATATCTAGTTTGCACAGAATGTATTTTTATTTATGTACATACATTGACACTATTTCTATTATGATTTTACTTCACTCAAAAATAAGCTTTTTCATTTTTTAAAGTCAATTAATAGTTTTCATCAAAAGTGTTAATTTTGGGGAGCTGGCGATATATTTCAGTGGCATGCCTGGCAAGCACAAGGTCCCAAGTTTGTATCTGGCAAAAGAAATGTTCATTTTTCCTAATTGACTTAAGGTTCTTATTTTATTCTGCACCTTCAATCATTTAACAATCATAATAGATGCAGTACTATAAGTTATTGATTTAAAAGTTCAGAATGACACATGACATAATAATTCAGTACATGTAATTTTAGGTATATCAATTTAGATAAATTGTTTCTCCAATATATCTAATAATTTGAACTATGTTCTAGTTATTCATTTATTAAGAGAACACACAACTTAGAAGAAGAATCATAGAAAGCATATATATATATATATATATCTGTTCATGAACTTAATTCATTCCCCAAATTTGTGGCAAATGACTGCATTCTTGCTTATGCAAGGAAGCAGGGAACATGGCTACACTTGTTTGTTGCCTGAAGTGGAATTTGTACAAAACTTGCCCAAAACTTCTGTTTTTGAGCCAAATTATTCATGGGCTGAAGCATTCATGAACTAAGGTACTACTGTATATTTGAATACCTAGAAGTTCATAGAAGAAATAACCAAAGACCAGAGAAGAGAAAAGGCAAAATGCACCAAGAACTTCCAAACTAGAATGTCAAAATGGCCAATGGAATATGAAACACTTCCATGTTTCATGTGTCCATTGTGGTGATTATAAAATAGAATTGAAATGATGCATGACCACACTCAAGACTCTTCCTCTGGTGGTTTCAGACTGATACAGTTTTCTGGTTTTTCCCACATAGAATTCTGCAGAGTAGCTATAGAAAGTTAACTAAACCTAACCTTTAGTTATAATTATAATATCTTATAATTAAAGGGGAAGCTGGAGAGAATATCAAGGCTCTAATGCAAGAACTTCATGGAAACAGGGTGTCTCATATGGTTTAAATATCTCCCAAAAGTCTTGTGCTCAGAAGGGGCCCCATCAGAGGGGGACATCGTTAAAGGAATGATTTGTGATCCCTCGCTTCTCTCCTTGCTCTCTGCCCTCTGGCCACCATGTTGGGAGCAACCTTCCTCTGCCTCACCTCTGTAACGGGCTTTGTGACTTGGAGTGACCATGATAGGCTACATCTCTGAAACTGTTACCTAATTGAGCTCTTTCTCCTTCAAGTTGCGGATGTTAAAGATTATGTGCCAGCAACAGCAAAAGATCTTATGCAGAATTCTTCAACATTTCAGCTCAGAATTTTGTGTGGCATCAAGATCCATGGAAGGTCACTTTCCAGGATACCTCAGCTGTAGCCCCTGCGTAACACGTACACAGGAAACTTAAGCAAGGTTTCCAGCCTTGGAGGATGCTCTTGCCATGAATCCTAGGCTGTTTCCTTGCTGCTTATCTATACTGAGTTCATTTCATGTGACATGTATGCACTTCTGTTCTGTGTCATTAGACTCAGACAAATTTGTAACCAGTATATAATGAACTTATTTCACAGCATTTCCATAAAAAGTAAAACAGACTGCTATCAATACATCTGTTCAACAATATGAAAAGGTTGAACTCTAATAGATTAAGTGAGAACATGAATTTATACAATTATTTGGCAATATCTACTAAAGCAGAACATATGCATAGTGTATGAACCAACATTTTATTTCCTATAGTTCATTTTAGAAAAATGCATATGTGTTCAATTAAAAATAGGAAAAGACTTGCTACTGAAAATGGAACCAACCAAATTCTTTTACTTTTCTTTTTTTATGAGCAGAATATATTTATTGAGAGAAGGAAAGCTCCTGTCCAAGAGAGCCAAATTCTTTTTCTATTATTTTTTTTTCTTTTTATGTATTTTGTGCAGGTTCTCACTACGCAGCTTGGACTCATAGTGATCCTCCTGTTTTCAAACTTCCTAGCACTGGAATTACAAGCATGAGCCATCATTCCTGTTCTCAGTTGCCAGCTCAGTGAGCCCGGGGTGGGACCAGTGTGGCCTGTGGTTCTGGGTATCGAACTCCAGTCTCTGTGGTTGCCTAAGCAGGTGTTTAGTCTTCTGAGCCAAATTCTTACCTCACCAATAAATTACACATACCACAAATATCCTCATGTATCCATACCAATCTATATAGTAAGAAGAAAAACTGTCTACAACTTCAAATGAACACTAACAAACCTAATATTGAGTAAAATAAAGTAGATAAATGATAATTTGTATTTAATGATTTCATTTCCACTAAGCCCAAAGTAGGCCATATTAATTTTTGCAATAGAAGTCTTATTAGTGAGTACTTTGAAAGACAGATAATAAGTTAGTCCCAAGACTGTTCTTGAAATACAGATTCAGGTGGCCTTAGAAATATCAGTTAAGCTATATTCATATATTCTTTTCTTTCTTTCTTTCTTTTTTTCTTTCTTTCTTTCTTTCTTTCTTTCTTTCTTTCTTTCTTTCTTTCTTTCTTTCTTTCTTTCTCTTTCTTTCTTTCTTCTTTGTTTCTTTCTTTCTTCCTTCCTTCCTTCCTTCCTTCCTTCCTTCCTTCCTTCCTTCTTTCCTTCCTCTTCCTTTCTTTCTTTCTTTTTCAGAACTGGGGATTGAAGTAGGCCCTTGTGGTTGCCAGGCAAGCGCTTGTCCTACTAAGCCATCTCCCCAGCCCCTAGAAATTAGTATTTTGCAGTCATTTTTTAACTGCAATAAAATCTCTGCTCAAACAGTGATACTTTCACATGACATTTGGAGTCAGAGGAGCAATAGCTCTATTGTTCTTGCTCTGAGAAATTCCATGTAGCACCATCACACAGACATCGCTGTATTCTCTGGTAGCTCACCTGACTTCTATGGGAAGCTCCTTAGCTTGTAAATTCTGTCCTTATTTCTATAATCCTTTGTAGACTTTCTTTGTGTTTTAGTAGGCTTTCTTTATCTATTACTAATTTTACTAAGGGTAAAACTTAGTAAGCTCTCTTTAATTTCCTAAGTCAGTTCATGTCGCACAGGGTGGTGTGAGCCTAGAAGGACTGCCAAAGTAAAAAACGTTGCAGATATTTGGAGGCTGCCTTAAGGTACTATGCTGGTGGTGAGTGTGTCCTAAATCTCACTTTTACGTTTTAAAATTAGTGCATGTTTTTACTACATAATGATCAGATCCCTCATGTGGGACTGGTAAGTACATATAACACATTTTTTACCTTTTTTCCTGCTCATTTCCTTTCTTATCTCCTCCTTCACCCATTTCTTGATCCCTTCCAAACTGAGAAAAAAGGGCCTCTTTATTTCTTCATTATGTACCTTATGTTTTCATTATGTACCTCATTTATATGAGTCTTTCATGGAAGAGAAGTCATAAAATATATAAGCTTGTGTGTCTGGTTTAATTCACTATGGCCTCTAAAGTATCTATGTCCTACATAAGACTCAGGTTTATCCTCCTGGCAGAGTAGACACAACAGTCTGCATTGTGTGCAAATACCACATTTTCTTTATCTATTCACTCTTTGTAGAGTAAGACAGAACCTGATTGCCAGATTAATTAGAATTTCTGCAATGGCCAATGAGACCAAGTATTTCTTTACGTATTTATTGCCGATTTGCACTTCTTTTCTGAAGAAAGAGAGAGAGAGGAAAAAAAAAAAAAAACCCAACAACTACTACAATAAAGCAAATGGAGTGGAATAATCCTACATATTCCCAAGTGGTGGCTTCTTTCCAGTCCTGGTTGCCTGGGAATCTGCCAAGTCAGAGTCCTCTCCTCTCTTCTTTGCAGTCTGCAGTTTATAAGGTGAACTCCTTGCTTCAGAGGTCCCTCTATAAACCTCAGACAGTGGCAACTGTCCCCACCAAGTTACAGTGTGACTCAGGTGGGCACACAGAAACTAACAGACCACTCTTCTCTGCTGGATGTAGGCAGTGCAGCTCAAGCTCAAAAAGAGTGCTGAATCCAATACCACCCTCTTCAGATCCAGTCACCTGTGAAAGCCACACCCACCCTTTTTGGCCTACCACCATCAACTTCCCTGCATGAGAGTGAACTTTTAAGGGGATCTTCAAAGCTCTATGTCTACCTCTTTTTCATGTTTCTTGTGAATTTCTCACACTGAGTCCATTTGGTAGGGTAACACCTGGGCAGAGGATAACCAAGGGTAGAGCCACCCTGGCACTGGCTCTGCGAAACACGGGTGGCTCTCCCTGGAGGAACAGCAACCACCTTGATAGCTGCAAGAGAGCAGTGCTGGCTTTCCCTTCAATACTGTATACATTCAGTGGGAGAGAATATAAGTTAATCGAGATCTTGTGCATTTTGTCATGTCTATTTGGTATTTGTGGAATACAGCTTGCTGTGGCCATCACTTATTTTAGTGGAATCTTTCTTTCTGGGCTTCTTCTTTTGTAGACTTCTGCTACCATATTAGACATAAAAACGAAAGTTTTACAGAGCTGGATTAACTAGCTCCCACTGTTGTGAAAATTTATCTGATATGTATGTCTGATACATGTCGGTCACACTGGTTGGGTTTGTTTGTTGATCAGTACTTCTTATGCAGGTATGCTGTGTTTTAAAAAATCATTTAGTCACATATTTATGATTATGTACTTTTCTCTATGTAGGTTATAATTTAATAGTGAATTATTTAAGATTTATGAAAAGTTTTCCAGAATAATACCAGGTTTCATGATTATTAACATCTATGAGACTAAAAAAAAGCTTTCATCATAAAATTTGTCTTGAAATGTGTTTTAGTTAGTCATAAGGGAAATAATACAATTTTTAGTGGGAGAAATATTTTTGCCTCTTTCTATAAAGTGCATATCGCATGTTCTCTATAGTTGTATGCACTTGACTGTTATATTAGTGACATAATTATGAACTGAATATATCAGTTATAATTTAACACTTAATATAAGAAAAACATTTACAAAATATTAACTAGAGATGACTTGCAATTTTTAAATGTGAAATTAAAGCACTTCTTAGGTAACAGTGTTACCAGATAGCATTCAGTTTGGCTATAAAGGATGTGTTCCTCAAGCCAGGCTACCACGAGGCTACCCAAATGGAAATGAATAGTATTAGGAAGCCAACAACAAGGAGGCTTTTTTTTTTTTTTTTCCGAGCAGAATATATTTATTGAGAGAAAGAAAGCTCCTGTCCAAGAGAGGGACAGGAGGGGGGACCTGAGCAGGTAGTTCCCCAAGGAGGCTTTTTTGAAAGAAAGTACATGACTATCACATTGAATTTCAGTTCTTCTTTCATTGAAATGTCAATCTTCTAATTACAGTGATAAGCTAATACTAAACATAAGCAGAGTGGCAGTATCCTGCTAATTGCATTGGTACTATACCATTTATTCCACACAATATTATCAATGCTTATGTTTTAATGTTTCTATTTTGAATAAGAAGAAACTGATATCCAAAGACAAGCAATTTATCCAAGGTTACTGCATTAATCTTAAGTAAATTACTAAGCATAGGGTTGTGAGTAGACACCAAAACTTGTGCTCAGAATTAGCTTATTTTACTGTGATGCTTCAAGACCAGAGCAGGGCCATGGAGATAGCTCAGTGCTCTAAGTGCCTGCCTGGCAACCACAAGGCCCCGCGTTGGACCTCTGGTACCGCAATTGTGCTAGCGCTGTGCCTCACCGGCCACTGAATCCCAGTATAATGGCACACGCCTGTAATCCCAGAGCTAGGGAGGCTGAGACAGGAAAATTACTATTAGTCCAAACTATGTAGTGAGACCCTGTACCAAATAAATATATAAATTTTATAAAGACCAGAACAATTTCTTGTTTTGGCCCCTAGAGTACTTTTAAAAGTAGAAAGTAAAATGAATGCACCGGGAATATTTAAATATAACATTCACAGTGAATGAGCAGGCATTTCATAGAGAGAAACATAACAGGGCACATCCACTGTCACTGGTATTAAAAAGATAGAATTCATAAGAATTGTTAGCAGCACCATGCCTGGTTTTCCCACCCATACATCTGATAATTTCAGCATAGGGGTACAAGAAAACAATCCTAGCATTATAGCCATAGTATTGGCAGAATGAATATAAACTGAAACATATATTCTAAAGGGCAATATGACAATGCACCAAGTCTTTGAAGTTTTCACAAGTAATAGTTCTAAAAATGCTTGGCAGATAATAATCAGAAGATTGCTTAGAGATTTATGAATACTAATATGTGCAGTAACATATGTACAAATAGGTATATCTTAATATACATTCCATATCATTAATGCCATTGTTGAATATTTATTAAACAAAGTTTCAAAATTGAATTTTTAAAATATTTTTTTTTCAGAACCAGGGATTGAACTCAGGCCCTTGCGCTTCCAGGGAAGCGCTTATTCCACTGAGCCATCTCCCCTGCCCAATTTTTAAAATATTTTTCAGTATTCTAACTTTAACTCGGGTGGGGGAGAGAAAACTAAACTTATAGACTATAATTTTATTTTTTAATTCAGATAAATTAATTTCCATAAACTTCATTTGTAGTAAGACATTAATGTCCACATCAGTTATTATTGTGGACTCCTGTAAATTCATATAACCAGTATAGAGAAGCATAGGAATGACAGAGGAACAGGGCTGATATACAGTTGAGAACTGACATGCCATGAAGTTTCCAAATGCCCTAAATTTATGGAGTCTCAGACTTAATTTTGTCCTGTGAGATCTGAGCCCCAATTCATGTTTAATACTATTTTCTGATTATAGATATTGAAGAAGATCAAGAGGCAGGATGGTCTTTTATGAGTTATACTTATATTAAACCATGAGGTGATACTAGTTTTGTGTATTAATCAATTATTCATTACTATAACAAAATAATTGAAGAGGGGTTCTTTTGAGGAAAAGACATTGATTAAACTTACAGTCTGGAAAGTGAAATTCCCAGGTCAGGTGGCTCCTTCATTTTAGCATCTGTCCAGGGTCTAAGGACACCTAGCATTGTCACACTAATGCACAAAAAAGAGATCACACTGTCAGAAAGCCAGAAAGAAATGTATTTACTTATTTATTTTTTATTTTATTTTATTTTTTGGCAGAACCAGGACTTGAACTCAGGCCTTTGGGCTTGCCAGTCAAGTGTTTATTCTACTGAGCCATCTCCTCAACTCCAGAAAGCAATTTAGTGATAAGCCTATATTTACAGCAACTCACTTTCAAGAGAACTAATTCAGTTCCTACTGAGTTTAATCCTATCTCACTTGAGTAACTCAATGATCTTGTGACTTCTCATTGGACTTAGCCTGGATGGTCCCACCACCTCAGGGAAGACCAAACTCCAACAAATGCAACTTGGGGAAAACATATATAACATGCTTTATTCTGGATGTTGGCCACTTTTTTTAGTACTGAAAAATTCAAGCCATGTTCTTATATCATTGCACAAATAATTTCTTTTCTGAGTATCCCAGAAAAATAAAAGTAATGAATATTTTAAAGGGCTCAGGTCAACAACTTCTGACATTGCCAGTCCTGTGGATGACCCACTACCATTTTGAACTACTGAACTATATTGGAATATTTTGCTGAATTCACACACCTACAGTATTTAAATCACAATGGAATACCCTTCTCTGAAAAAAACTAAACAAAAAAGGTGATACTAATGAATGACCTTTTTTAATCTCTATATTCAAAATAGGATAGATATACAGCTACATTCCCTTAGTTCAATGAATAGAAAGAGTTGTTCTAATAATGTTTGTAAACTGGATATGATGTTTGCATCTTGCACAATGAATATTCACTGAGACAACAATTTGCAATATATTTATTATTGAAACTGTCCTACAGATCAGTTTTGAAACTGTTTCATTACTTTTTGTTTCTCAACAAAATCATTAAAAAAAATTCCATGGAGGGCGTGGAGAAATGGCTCTGTAGAATGAGTACTTGCCTGATAAGTGCAGGGTCCTGAGTTCAATCCCCAGTATTGAAAAAAAAAAATTCCATGGAATGCTTTATTTCTTTCACTATATCTCCAGGTTGTTTCATGTGTGTGTGTGTGTGTGTGTGTGTGTGTGTGTGTGTGTGTGTTTGTGTGAGTGTGTGTGTATGTGTGTTTGAAACAGGGTTCTTGCCACACAGTTTAGGCTCTGAGCTTACTGTGTAGCACAGACTAGTTTTGAACTTGAAACAATCCTCCTGCTTTAATCTCCCCCAATGCTGGCATTATAGGTGTGCACGTCCATGCTCAGCTTCTTTGGCTTAATTTCTAAGATTTTCTTTAACTATAGTTCTTTAATACTATTACAACTGTTCTGATATTACTGTACTGTATTTCCTAAGAATCTCTCGTATCTCTACATTAATGATATGGTGATATTATGAACATATATTGTTAGACATAAATTATGCCCTTTATCATCAGTCATTGATTATGAATTTGTTTTGCACAACATCTAGATGGCATCCTTTTCAATACTGGGTAGGAAATATAAACCCGTATAAATACAGGTCATAATTCTCCATTGAAAAATTTATACTGTCAGGATAGTGGAAAAAGTATCCATCAAGTTTTATTGTGTAACTTCTGAAATACAACATAATTCTGAACTACAGAATTTCCTTGCTTCTTTCCTGGACCAGGGCTATTAATCATCTACCCTGTACATACAGTCTTAAAACTCAAGGACAGTGCCTGCTCACTGCCCCCCTTGGATCATCACTCATTCTTGTTTCATCCTTATAAAGAGAACCCAACAGGCAAGCCCTGTGCTGCTCTACTTACCCGAGCTGCTGCTTAGTAAAGATAGAAAATGCAGTCTGGAACTTTGAGAGCTATTCCCCCGACACAGGAGGAGATACAAGAGAAGAAAGCAGCAGGAGACTGATTATTTGATCTTACCTTCTTTCACCCATCTTAACAGTTCTGAAGTGAGAAACTGACCTCTGACGGTGGATGCCACCATAGTAGCACCAACCAGTTGGGTCCTGAACATTACTATACATTTGCTCCCCCGTCTTTCTTATCACAATTATTAAGCTCTTCATTCCTGTTTTCCTCACAATTCTCTGTCAAACAATTGCCAGCACATTCGCTGGTTGATTTAGGCAGATCTTCTGTTCTTTGTTTCTTTTGTTTGAGCTCCGTAAGTTTTTCTACGTTCTGCTGCAGTGTTGAGTCATCTTTGTGTTTGGGATGTATACATCTTCCTCTTTTTTCTCTTTTCTCCCAGATACTTGCTCCATAAATGTGCTCCTACTTATTCCTCTGGAACTTGTGATTTTTGGCTCAAAAAATGAAATTACTAATTAATATTGTTTGATAAATAATCTGTTAGAATAAAATGAGAAAGAATGAAAACATTGGTTCATAAATTATATTTTTCTGGTATAAATATATTAGTATGTTTTGGGGTAAACTAATACACACATGGGAGAAGATACAGATTTAAAGGGAAATATAGGAATTTTGAATTTTTTTCCTCTTCCTAGTAGAAGTTAACTTTTCATCTTTATGAAATTTGTACTTACATTAATTAAATGAACAACAATTTAATATAGTTAGCACTGATTTTGCTAGTTTTGCCCTATTGTGAGGGATAAATTTGTAGGAAATCATACTTTTCATTATAAAATAAATTACAATGAAAATCTAGAACATAGAATTATATATACAATAAATTTAAAATATCAAGAATAAATTAAGTGACTTAGTATAGAGTAAAAGAAAAATGGTAGAGGATGGAATGCTGAATTTTCAGTGTGTACTCACTCACAACAGCTAACCTTAGGTCTTACCTAGTCCCTTATGGTTGGATATATGTTGAAATAGAGATTAAAATGTTGTTCTTTCAAAGATATTTCCTCAGGTAAAGTGAGTCATTTTGACATTTGTCAATATATTCAAAAATTTTGAACATATTTTCTGTTTTATGTATGTGTATGTTTGTGGAACAAATATCTTAGTTCCTTTGAGAAAAGGGAGAGAAGTATAAAAAATAGTCTTTACTAACACATCTCATCAACACAGTATATCTGGGTAAATACTGTGAATCTGGAGAAAATGTGCCCAAGGTAATATTTGACGGAAGAGACTGAATAGTTTTGACTCTACTTGACTCAGAATATGTCCCTGAATCTGAAAGAGAATGTCTGCCCTGGGACTGATTTACTATTGCTCCGGAAACATATCCTAACTCAAGTCAAAGTCAAAATACCTAAGCATGCTATTTACTAACACATTACCAGTTTGGGTCAAAAATGGGAAACCATTGCATAAATCACCTCAGAAGTTCAGAAACAGAGAGTGTCGTGGCAGCATACCAACCAACCTTGGAATACTCCAGAACTCCTGAAAGCAGCAACAATAGGATGACCCAATTCTCCTTTGTCACTTTGGCTTTGCAGGAAGACTTCATGACTCCACCCTAAAACTTAAGATATTATATATAAACTAAAAGTGAAAAATGCTAGAATTCTTGTAGGAAATATCAATTGTGTTATCAAAGAGTATTTTTCCATAATTTTATTGATAAACAAATAGCGATGGGACAGTTTCAAATCAAATTGGTAGGACAGTTTCAATAATTAACACATTGGATACATTCTTTCTAGTGGTTAATTGCTGTACAAGATGCAGACATGATATCATATTTACAAACACTATTACAACAAATCCCTCTATTAATTAAAAGAATGTAACTATATATCTATCCTAACCATTTTGAATAGACAGATACAAAGTGGACATTCATCTGTATCCCCTTTTTTGTTTAGTT
>NW_004524682.1:9414495-9497517 GCF_000260255.1 Octodon degus | reverse complement strand
ATGTGGTGCTGGGGGATCGAACTGCGGTCCCTGATGCTTTTGCTAAGCTTGTTCTAAGTAGGTGCTTTAGACCACTGAGCCATCTCTCCAGCCCTAAACCTGTATTTTAAAAACAGTTGGACTAAAAAAAAAAAAACTAGGTTCAAGAGGAATGGAATCAGGGATTACATCCACTTTGCCTTGGGACCCCTGATACGTTATGTGGAAGATAAGGGAATTAGTCAAAACATGACCACTACCTGAATAAATTATCTTGTTTCACACCTGATAGTTCAAAATACAGATATATAAATCATATAAAGAGATATGAATTTATTGTGCTCAGAGGTATAATTTTTCAGTAATATTTTTATTATATTTGTGATTAGTATGATGTGAAAAAAGAAAATATTCATCAAATAGGAATTTGCCAAGTCTAATATAAGTATAAATGAAGCAAAAGTATACAGACAAATTTGCTGATATGCATATAAGCATTCTATGGAGAGCAGAAATCTAAGTGAGATGAATATTTTGTATGTTTAGAATAGAATTATCTTTAATGTGGAGTGATGCTAAAATCTTTGTTCTTACCACTTAATCATTGTGACTGATTATCATTGTAAATGACAACTTGATACCTAGTGATGTACATTTGTTGTTTTTGTTTTAGGTACACACAACTCTAAATTGATTTTAATAGCTTTTAAACTCTGTACCAGTTATTCTTACTACAATTTATTATGTTGATGTTCTATCTTCTTCTATTTTTTTTATTTACTTATTTATTTTTGGTGGTACCAGTGATGAAACTCAGACCTTGTGCTTGCTGAGCAAGCACTTATTCCACTGATCTATCTCCTTGGCCCAAAACTCCTTTTTTTTTTTTTTTTTTTTTTGGTGGAACCAGGGATTGAACTCAGGCCCTTGAACATGCCAGACAACCATTTATTTTATTGAGCCATCTTCCTGGCCCATTGATATTCTATCTTAATACTAGATTTTTACAATTTTTTAAGCTTTTTTTTCTTAGAAGATTTCATTCATAGTTTTGATATATTTGATCCTGTAAGACTGAAAAGCATTGCTAAAGGAATTTCAATAGTAAATACCAATAAGATTTCTTGCAAAGTTTCCTTCTTCTCTTTAAAAATACTAGAATACATATCTTGTGATCTTATTTTTTTTCTTTTAAAATAATTACATGCAGCACTTAGTGTTAGTGAAGGACTAATCTGTGAAAATTGAATATATTTTACTAAATGTACAAGATTTAGAAATTATATGATATAGAGTACCATATGAATTGCACCAGTACCAAGATACATTCCTGGTTTTGGAGGAGTCAAAGATAATCGAGATAATAGATAAATTTAGATAATTTAACTCATTATTTTTGAAACCTACTTAACATTGTAATTTTTTATTTTTATATTTATTTATTTGTTTATTTATTTATTTTGGTGGTACCAGGGATTTTACTCAGGACCTTGTGCTTGCTAGGCAAGCACTTATTCCACTGAGCTATTTCTCTGGTCCTAAGTTGAGAAGGATTTTTTTTTTTTTTTTTTTTTTTTTTTGCTGTCTCATGCTGCCTCAAGGGCATGTCCGGTAAGAGCAAATTTTTTTAGATTATTGAGGTTTTATTGCATATAAAATATAAACTATACATAATATTTCTTCTCATACTCTTTAACAGTATTAAAAAACAATACATAACAAGTATCATGCTTTCAGATGAAAATACAGAAAGTCAGTTTAAATGAAAACTGAAATTTACAGATATTGAAGCTGAAAATTCATTGTTATGTTGCTTCTACTTCTATACCTTATCTAACTGTATTCATTCCATAGAAATACATGCTATATTGTTAGATATTAGTAATAAGTTTTTCATAGCACTGTGTAATGTAACTCACTAGACACATACATTTAATTTGAAAGCTCTATGCACTAACCAGTTAAAGATTCCTCTCTTTCATGTGAATTATGCAGTCTCTAGACACAAACAAAGGGCTAGGCATTTATTTTCATTCCTTTCCAAAGATTTAATAAACTTACTTCTTGAGTAAGTGAATGATTTAACTACTTCTAAAAATATTTCCCTTTATATAATTTCTTCCCTAAAACATTCTTATGCTACTGTGTTTCAAAGATTATTTGGAGCATCTGCTTCCAGTGGCACTAATTATGTTCTTTTTGTAATATTGAAAAAATGGTCTTTATACTCAGCTGTCATTATTGAGGTTCTTTGTAGATTCAAAATAATTTCTACTTACATACAAATACCTTAAAATATATATTTACTTATTTTCCTCTCTAAAATTTAAGATATAAAAATTATAAAAATAAGTTCTTAATTTTTTTCTGAGTGGGATTTCTATACAGCACAGACTTTGGTTCATTTCTAAGAAGTCTAAAGCAAATTAGTTTATAGAGCTTGTGATTGCACATAATTATACACAAACTGAAACTAGGAATTTACAAAGTCAGTGAAAATATTCTTCCATGCTAGACTGTGAAAACACTCCAGTCTGTTTTATGTGGGAGAAAGGGGTTAGTCCATAACCTTGCATTGAACAACATACCCAACCCTTTTTTTTTTTTTTTTTTTTTTTAGTTAGAGATAGAGTGTAAGATTTTAGTGTGCCAGGCTAGGCTTAAATTTTTGATTCTAAAACCTCAGCCCTTCAGAGTAATATGATTGCAGTCCTGGCCTACACTTCTACCTTGAAGTTAGCAGTTCCAGTAGTTGGAAATAATGTGGTAGGATTTCTGAGAGATAACAGAAAGAGTGTCAGCACTGACAGTGACAGCAAGTTAAAACAGGTATTTCTTTGCTGAAGACCCGGGTATGACTGAGCCCCTACTGTGATTATTTACACCTTAGTGTTACACTCTATTTATTTGAGGAACAAAGGAGAGAAAGTACATTTGTGCTTCTAACTCATAGATCATAAAGTAAAAGCATTCAGTTTGCCTGTCCCTTGGGGTTAAAAATCAATGCTTACATTCAATGAGAGGCCAAAAGCTGAAAGAGAGATTTAAAACAAAACAGTATTTTCAACAAGTCTTAATAGTAACTAAGTCATTGTATTTAATTTTAAAAAAGACAAATATCGCCATACTTTGGAGATATATATATATATATATATATATATATATTAAAGGGCCTATAGGGTCTCACTTCACAGATCAGACATGCAGTGATCCTCCTATTTTAAGCCTCACAAGTGCTGAGATTACAAGTGCGTGCCACCACTCCCAGTCTCAATGGCCATCTCAACACACCCTGGGGGTGAGGCAGACCTAGCAGGCTGGCAATTGAACACTTGTCCCTCTATCTGCCTAAGGTCATGCTTTATTCCGCTGAGCTATCTGGCCGGCCCTACTTTGGGAATATTGCAAATTCAGTTCCAAAACACTGCAGGAAAATTCAAAAATTGAATGAGTCACAAATGTTTTGATTTTCCAATGCATATAAAATTTATGCTTATATTATACTGAAGTAAATGAAGTGTGTAATCGCATTAGTCTAAAAATTCACATATCTAAATTTAAAAAATATTGCTAAAATTGTAAACTATAATGGACTATGCTTTCACCCTGTCATATTTTTTTCTGGTAGTGGGAGTTGGCTCAAATTTAATGGAGTTGACTGACAAATTTGCTGTTGTTAAAGAATGAGTATGGAAATTCTGTAGCAATGTGACAACAGTGAATCACATTTTACCAATTGATTCTTCCTTTCACAAAATTTTCTCTGTAGCATGCAATACCATCAGATACCATTTACCTACAGTATAATTTCATTTCAAACTGAAGTCAATCTCTTCAGACTGTGCTGCTGCTTTGTAGGCTAAGTTGATGCAATCTTCTCAACACTTTAGTTTTCATTTCAACAATGTGTTCACATAATTCACACTAGGAACCGATTATGTCTCAAAATTTAAAACTTTCTTTATTTATGTATAAAAAGTAATTTATCTATTAAAGTTTTGTCCTAAAATTAAAGTAATTCAGTCACACCCTTTGACTCTACTTCAAGTTCTTTTTATTTACACATCTGTGGTTGTCTTCACTAAAGCTTTGAATTTCTCAAAATCATCTGTGAGATCTGAAATCTATCCTTCCTAACTTTCCTTCATGTGTGTCTTTTTATTTCCTCTACAGAATCATAAATGCTAGTGTTGTAAATTATTTTGATGCATTTTAAAATTAATTTCCCCCAGACACATTGGAGGACTTTTTATGGCAGATACTGTCTCATAAGAAATTATTTTTTAAGTAAAACTCAACTGAAGGTCAAAATTACTCTTTAATCAATGAGGAAACAAATAGATATTGTGATAGTGGCCTTGAAAATAATAGTATCCATTATTGTAAATCTCTATTAGGCCTCTTGTGTGACTAGTTGCATGGTCAATTAACAATGATAAATTGGGAGAAGTCTTTTCTGGAATCACAGAGCTCAAAAATTAAGCTTAATATATTCTATAAACCACGTTGTAAACACATGTCTTGTGTCTGCTCTTTGTTCTTCCAGCGTGAAGCAAGGATAGATTAAAGTCAGTCTAATTCTCAAATGAGCCTAGAATTTTTAAAATAGCAAATTATTATTGACTTTAACATTGTCACCAGTTACATAACACAAATATAAGGGGCAATCACTCTATCCTCTGATGTTTGGAGCCCAGTGTTGACTACTTCTCTGAAGCTGGGAAGATCCTAGCTAGCACACTGTCTAGTATAACACTGTTTCATTTATGTGAAACATACTTTTGGTTCAGTGTAACCACCTTCAATTTCCTTAGTTAATTTTCTACTTTTCTAAAACAGGATACAAAATAGTGATAGAAAAAAAAAACAAAAAACATCATGAGAAATGATACAAGATTTCACTAAAAAAAGCAATAGGAATTCAGCAATGGTGGCTGTATTACATGATGCTATCTTCAAATTAGTTATTCAGATTATAAGATATAAATGTGTAAGATTGATTTTTTTAAAAAGCAAAGGAGTTGGAAGAAATTCAAAAGAGTTAAAAAATTAGAATAACGAAGCAAGTGTTATCTGCTTCTTTCAAAGACCAGCAGACATTGGCAGTGCCATTATCATTAACAAAATTTTCAAAGTACCTCGCTGAAGATTCTCCACCAGCAGCTTCCTTTTCACCTTGTATTTTTATGTTACTGAGACAGCTTCAGGGCTTAAACCTCAGAACCAACATCTTCAGCCACCAACTCTCCAGCAGCCACTTCCTCACCTCTCTCAGAAGTTGCAAAATTGAAGCAATTTAGGCTTTCAGCAGGGTTAGGCATTCACTTTGGGGAAAGTAGTGACAGCCTTCATCATCTGTGTCATAGAATTTCCCTCTACAAGTAGTGTCTCTATTTTGCTTTCATATCACTCGTGCCTTCATGGAATAATACTTCTAAGTTTCTTTAAGATCTATTATTTTTTTAATATTTCTGCCTCTTTATTTTCTTATGGCCCTGAGACCTAAAAAAGAACTAGACAGTAGCAGCTGTGTATTAAGCTGGTAATAAATGTTACAAATGGGGAAACCGAACCTCAAAAGACAAAAGCCAAGGTCACAGTCAGCAAATGGAAAACATTTTTATAACCCTAGTCCTGAAGCCCATGTACTGTAGCATCCTCATTAACTGTCCTTATGAAAGAGGGAACTAAAATGTCAAGTCCACAAAAACTGAAATTATTGCATCTTTTGTTTTCATAAAATATTTTTAGTTTTCTGTACAATCATTTGGTAACTAATACAGAGCTGTATAACATGGAAAAGTCACTAGACAATTTAGTAAATTAATTAAATTTAGGAAAATGGTTTATTACCAAACATGAAGATATACAGAAACTTGACTTTTTTTTCTTTCTTTCATGTATTAACATAGGGTCTACAGGGTCTCACTACTTAGATCGGACTCTCCTGTTTTCAGTCTCCCAAATGCTAGGATTACAGGTTTGCACCACTAGGCTCAGTGTCAGCGTGACCTAGGGACAAGGCTGGCATGGCACACTGGGGCTTGAACTCCTGCCACTGGGCTCTGCCTAAGCTGGTGCTTTAGTCTGCTGAGCTATCTGGCCAGCATTGAAACTTGACTTTGTTTGTTTGTTTCTTTGATTATTTATTTATTTATTTATTTATTTATTTTTATAGGTATAACCCTCTTTTTTTTAAGTCAACAGAAAATGGAAATATACTTTTTAAAGTTTCTAATACTAGGAGAAGATATCATACAATGTCCTTTTAAATAAATTGTAAGTCAAAGATACAGTATAAATCTTAGAACAAAAGTTAAGATTAAGCAATATTCAGAAAATTAAATGTTTCAAAACAATTGAACTCAGAAAAAGTTTTCATGATAGCAAAGAAGTACTAAGAGTAAAACATAAGATAAATACTGGAATGGAAAGTAAATGACCAGTTATTCTAACAGTTTGAGGATAGGATATCGCACAAAGTTCTACTGTGTTGTGGACATGAATAATGACCGTGATAGTTACTGGTGGCTAGGTGTCACTTGTGGGACTGAGCTGCAGCTATTTCTCTGAAATTCACCCTGTAGACTCAAGTGGAATAATGACCCATAAGATGGAAGAGAAGTCCATTTGTACAGTGTGCTGATGGAATATTCTGCTGCTGAACACAAAATAATAACTGAAAGACTACTATTGTATACCTCTTATTCTGTTTGTTTGCCCTATTTGGCGGATTCTTTCCATTCTCATTCATGGGGCTATGATCAATTTACCCCCTCTCTAGAACATCATTTAGTAGTCTGTGTAGGCTTGGCTTTGTCATCATGAAATTCTTTAGTTGTTCTTTGTCATGGAAATATTTCACTTCACCATTATATTTGAAAGATAATTCTGCAGGATAGATCAGTCTGGGTTGGAATTTGTTTTCTTGCAAGACTTGAAGTACTTTGCTCAATGCTCTTCTTGACTTGATGGTTTGTGAAGAAAAATCTGCTGTTATTCTGATGGGTTTTCCTTTAAATGTGATCTGTTTATTTTCTTTAGCTGCTTTTAGTATACTGTTCCTATGCTGAATTTCTGGAATCTTGATTATTATGTGTCTGGGTGTGCTTTTCATTGGATTGATATTATTTGGAGTTCTATATGCTTCAGTTGTGTGAATGTCAGATTGTTGCCCCATATTTGGGAAGTTTTCTGCTATTACTTCTGCCCATATTCTTTTTATATCATTTGTATTGACTCCTTCCTTCTCATTGATGCTTATTAGTCTCACATCTTTCATCTTTGCATCGTCTTCCAGGTATTGAATTATTTTTTCCTGCATCCTAGTTGTTTTAAAGAGATCTTTACTTACTTTTTCACTAGCTGCAATGGTGTCTTTCAGTTCAGAAAGTCTTTTTTAACTTTCACGCAAACGGTTTTGCCAGCTTGCGATTGAGGTTTTAATTTCCTGTATATCACTTTGAACCTGTTTCATAGATTCTATTTCTTTCCTAAATTGTTTATTCAGGGGTTCCATCATTTTTATATTCTCCTCTATTTTTTATCATGGTATTCTTTAGAAGCAGTTAGTACTTCTTTGAGTATAGTTATCACTACATTTTTTAGTTCTGAAATTATTTCTTCTATACCTTTCTGCAGTTGATTCTATACTATTAACACTATTATTTCAGAGATATCTGGCAAATGATTTCCAGTTTCCTCAGTGCTAGTGTCTGCATTTGTACTGCGTGGATTCAGGGCCTGAGACTGCATTTTGTTCCTTCTCTTTGTCATTTTGTATACCACTGTCTTCTGACTTTTGGTGTAGAGCTTAGATAGAGTTATTACCTTAGCACCAGGTCCGGATCTACCAAGTTCAGATTCCTCCAGGTGGGTGTTGTTTGGATCTGGCTGCTGTGCTCCACTTTGTGCTGCAGGTGTTAGAATTAAACCCTTTGTGTCTCTCTGGCAAGATGTTCTGCTCCTGAATCAGCTGGGTGGGTCTTGCCTCTAGCCTCTTTGCAGGGACTTCTGCTGAAGGGTTCCGTGCTGGGCCTGCAGCCTGGGTCGAATGAGAATCCACAGGCCCCAGGGTTGTGTCACTCACTCGTGGGGCCTGTGCTCTGGGTCTGTTCAGGATCCCGCCAGGCCCTGGGTCGTCTCACTCACTCCCCGGGCCTGCTCTCTGGGTCTATTCAGGATCCAGAGGGCCCTGGTCCTCTCACTCACTCGACGGGCCTGTGCTCTGGGTCTATTCAGGATCCCACAGCCCTGGGTCGTCTCACTCACTTGTTGGGCTTGTGCTCTGTGTCTAAGATCTATTATTATTATTAAAAAAATGAAGCTATGTGTTTAGTACAAGATTCCTATCTTTCCTCTCTTTTTTCCAAATTTCAAGCTCTTAGCTTCTTTTTAATTAATTTATTTTATTTTAAAATTCATTTTAATGAGAAAAAAGATAAAATAGCAATGCAACAATTTCAAAACAGGTTAGTAGGGCTTCCGGATACCCTGTGCCCATAGAACCTGTCTGTCCAAACCCAGGTGCATGGTGAGTGAGACCCAATTTCTTGCACTTGGGACCCCAACACCCACTCGGTAACAGCCCCCCACACTGGCCAAGTGAGTGAGAACTTTTGCAAGGTTATCAAGACCCCCAGATCCAGCTCTAGCCCAGAACCAGTGAGTGTGTGAAAGAGCTTCCTGCTTCACTGTGCCTGCGAGACCTGTTGGTCCAAGCCCAGGCACAGCATCAGTCAGACCCACTTCCATACCATTGGGACCACCCGCATGCCACAACCTCTCCCACCACGCCTGCCCGGTGAGTGAGAAATTCTGCCGCATTCTTAGGACCCCCAGATCCAGTCCTAACCCAAGCCTGGTGCATGTGTGGGAGAGCTGCCTCTCCCTCCTACTATAGTTTGTCCCCTCCAGACTCAGCTCAGGCCTGGACTACAGGCCTGGTGTGAAACCCTTCAGCTGCAGTCCCTGCAGAGAGAGTAGAGGACAGAAACCAGCTAGTCCAGGAGCAGAACATCTTGCCAGAGGGGCACTACAGTTTCACTCCCAAAGCAGCAGCAAGAAGGAGCTGAGCATCTCAGCCAGACCCAAGCCAGGCACAGCTGGATAAATCCAAACTTTGTACATTGCACCTAAACATTAGTGGGTGCTAAGGTTATAACTGTACCAAAGCTCTATGACAAAGATCAGAGGAAAGTGCTATACAAAATGACAATGACAAGGACCAAAATGCAATCTCAGACCACAAGCCCCCACACAACATGTACAGAGGACACTAGCACAGAACAATTTGGGAATCACACAGCTGAAATCAATGAATCAGTAGAATTTGAAATAAAAAAAAAAACTTCAGAAAGGTATAAAAGAAATCAGATTGGAAATAAAAAAAGAAATCCCTGAGGTAACAGCATCTGCAGTAAAGATTCAAATGGGGAAATATATGGAGGAAACTCAATGCCTACAAGGTGTAAGTGCAAAGGACACTAGCTCAGATGAAATGTATGAATTAATAGCATGAAAATTAAATAAACAACAACAAAAATTATATAGGATACAGAGTGGAATTATTTCTGAAATGAAAAAAGAATTCTCTGAACTCATAGCATCTGAAGTAAAAAATCAACTTTACAGAAACATATGGAGGAAATCCAACCTGAAAAAAAAAAAAACATTGCAGAAAAAGAACTAATAACTGCTTCTAAAGAAGACATCGATTAAAAATTAAGGAGATTAGAAAAAATGACAGATTCTTGAATGAGCAATACAGGAAAGAAATAGATCACATGAAGCAGAGTCAAAGAGATATAGAGGAACTTAAAATCTCAATCACAAGCTTGCAAAACCATTTGAGTGAAAGTGAACAAAGAATTTCAGATTTTGAAGACACTGGTGCAGATAGTGAAAAGATAAAGAAGATCTCTTAAAAACAACTAGATTGAAGGAAAAAATAATTCATCACTTGGAAGACAAGGCAAAGGTGAACACTGTGAGACTAATAGGTAACAATGAGAAAGAAGGAGTCAATACAAATGATTTTAAAAATATGGGCAGAAGTAATAACAAAAAACTTCCCAAATATGAAGAAACATTCTGACGTCCAAGTAACTGAGCATACAGAACACCAAGGAACCTCAACCCAATGAAAAACACACCGAGACATATAATAGTGAAGATCCCAGAAATTCAGCACAAGAATAATCTACTGAAAGCCGCTAGAGAAAAGCAGCAGATCACATTCAAAGGAAAACTCATCAGAGTTATGACCGACTATGTACAAACCATGAAGAAAAGAAGATCATGGGGAAGAGTACTTTAAGTCCTTATGAAAACAAATTCCAGCCCAGACTACTATACCCTGCAAAACTCTCCTGCAACTTTGATGGAGAAGTGAAATACTTCCATGACGAAAAACAGCTAAAGAATTTCATGATGACAAAGCTAAAACTAAACAGCACCTGAAAGATGTTCTAGAGAGGGACTAACATTATCAAAACTCCACAAATGAAAACAGAAGCAACTAACTAAATAGTTATTTAGAAGCAACTAACTAAACTAACTAATTTAACAATTAAACACAGGAGAAAAATGACTACACAATAGCAGATAAATAACATGGCAATAGTAAGTCAATACATCTCAATTATAGCCATCAATGTTAATGGACTCAATTCACCAATTAAGAAAAATAGACTGGCACAGTGGATTAGGAAAGAAAATCCAACAACATGCTGTAAATGAAAAACATATTTAACTCATAAAGACATTAACACGCTGAAAGTCAAAGGAGGGAAAATAATACTACATGCCCCAACAACTCAGAAAAAAAGCAGGGGTATCAATTCTATTCTCAGACAGTCTCAACTTCAAACCAAGAATGATCAAGTGACATAAAGAAGGCCACTATATTCTGGATAGGGAAAAATACAAGAGGAAGAGGATAACACTCATAAATATTTATGCACCAAACATGGGAGCATCCAACTATATAAAATAAATCGTAGTGGAGGTCTTCACACCACCTTGTCCCAAAAAGAGAACAACCAGACAAAAAACTAAAAATAAAGTTACAGAACTGAACCAGAGTATGAAACAAATGGGCTTAGTAGACATATACAGAAAGTTCCACCCCAAAACAGCTGAGTACACATTTTTTTAGCTGTACATGTGTCATTTTCTAAAATACACCACATACTGGTCTATAGATCATGCTTAAGTATATGCAAGAAAACAGATGTAATCCCATGCATATTATTTGACCACAGTGCAATGAAACTGGAAATAAATGAAAAAAGAAACCAGAAAAACCCGCTAAATACATAGAAATTAAATGACACCCTACTCAGCAACCAATGGGTCACAGATGAAATTAAACAAGAAATTGAAAAATATCTACAATTTAATGAAATTCAAGCACAGCTTATCTGTATTTATATGAAATGATGAAAGCAGTTCTCAAGGAGAAATTCATAGCTGTGAACTCACACATTAGGAACACAGAACAGGAACAAATAAACACCCTAATGCTGCACCTCCAGCAACTAGAAAAGGAAGAGCAAACCAAACACAGAGCCAACAGACGGGAAGAAATCATAAAGATTAGAATAGAAATGAATTCAACTGGGACAAAGAAAACAATTCAAAGAATTAACGATACAAAAAGCTGGTTCTTTGAAAGATTAAATAAAATAAATAAGCCGCCAGCCAACCTCATCAAAAAGTGGAAAGAAAAAATTCAAATACAAGCAATAAGGAATAAAAAGGGTGTAATTTCCACAGAAACAGTGGAAATTCAGAAGAATATCAATAGCTATCTAGAGAATCTTTATTCTCGCAGAATAGAAGACACACAATAATGGACAGATTCCTAGAAAACTACAAATTACCAAAACTGAATAAAGAAGGTATAACCACTCTCAATAGCCCAATAACAGCCAATGAAATATGAGATGTAATAAAAAAAACCTCTGGCAAAGAAATGTCCAGATGTGGATGGATTCACAGCTGAATTCTACAAGAAATTTACAAAAGATGTAGTCCCTATACTCCTCAAACTCTTTGATGAATTTGATAAGAAAGCAATACTCTCAATATCATTCCTGGAGGCTAGTATTATACTGATACCAACAGCAAGGAATGATGCAAGTAAAAAAAGAGAACTATAGGCCAATCTTCCTCATGACCATAGATGCAAAAATCCTCAATAAAATCTTTGCAAATAGAATACAGCAAATCATCAAGAAGATCATACTCCATGACTAGGTAGGATTTATCCCAGGGATTCAAGGATGGTTCAGTATTTGAAAATATATAAATGTGATACACTATATCAACAGAGCAAAACTAAAAACCACATAATCATTTCAATTGATGAAGAAAAGGCTTTTGACAAAGTCCAACACTCATTCATGTTCAAAGTCCTACAGGAAATTGGAATAGATGGACTCTACATCAATCTGATAAAAGCCAGTTATGAAAACTCAATGGCTAACATAATTATAAATGGGGAAAACTAAATATTTTGCTCTCAGTTCACATACAAGACAAGGATGTCCTCTATCACCCCTCCTATTCAATATAGTTCTGGTATCATAAGCTACAGCCATTAGACAAAAGAAAGAAATAAAAGGAATAAGAACAGGTAAAGAAGAAGTTAAATTAACATTATTTGAAGATGACATGATAATTTACTTGGAAGACCCAAAAAACTCCACCAAGAAGCTACTAAAATTAATACGTAGTTAATATCAAAAAGTGAAGAGCATCCCGCTACACAGATAACAAACACACTGAGAAGGAAAATAGAGAAACAATACCTTTTACAATAGCACCTATGATAATGAATCACTCGGAATTCATGTAACTAAAGAACTGAAAGATCTTTTCAAGGAAAATTACACTAGTCTTAAAAAAGAGATTGTAGAGGATTTCAGAAAATGGAAAGATATTCCATGTTCCTGGATAGGAAGAACTAACATTGTGAAGACGGCCATACTCCCAAAATTGCTGTACAGATTTAATGCAATCCCTATCAAACTACCAACAACATGCCTCACAGATCTAGAGTAATCGTTCCTAAACTTTATTTGGAACAAAAAAAGAACTACAGTAGTAAAGGCAACCCTGGGCAACAAAGACAAGGCAGAAGGCATTAGAATTCCTGACTTGAAATTATACTACAGGGCTACTGGGACAAAATGAAATAGAATTGAAGATCAACGGAATAGATTAGAAGACACTGAAGCCCCTATGAACACACTCAGCCACCTTATCTTTTTTTTTATTTTAATTTTTACTTATTTATTTATTAGAGAGAGAGAGAGAGAGAGAGAGAGAGAGAGAGAGAGAGGCCAGCTCAGCCCACCAGGGGGCAGGGCTGGCTGGCATGTGGTGCTGGGGGATTGAACCGCGGTCCCTGATGCTTTTGCCAAGCTTGTTCTAAGTAGGTGCTCTAGACCACTGAGCCATCTCTCCAGCCCTAGCCACCTTATCTTTGACAAAGGGGCCAATCATACTCACTGTAAGAAAGATAGCCTCCTTAACAAATAGTGCTAGAAAAACTGGCTATCTGCATGCTGAAAACTAAAACTTGACCTAGGTCTATCACCATGCATTAAGCTAAAGTCAAAATGAATTAAAGATCTAAACATTAAAACAGACACTAAATCTCCTGGAAGAGAAAGTAGGGGAAACTCTTGAAGACATATGGGTAGGCAAAGAGTTCATGAACAAAAATCAAATCTTGTGGGAAACACTTGAAAGAATGAAAAACTGGGACCTGCTCTTATTGAGAAGTTTTTCACATCAACAGAAATTACCAAAAAAGTTAAAAAGACAACCCACAAATTTCAAAAACTCTTGACAAATAATTACTCAGACAAAACCCTGCTCTCTAAAATATATAAAGAACTGAAAAACACTAGGACCCCAAAACTGAAAAACTCAATTCATAAATGGGCATCCAAGATGAACACACACTTCTCATTGGATGAAATTGATGAAGCGAAAAAATATATGAAAAAATGCTCCACATCACTAGCCATCCATGAAATGCAAATTAAACAACATTGGGGTATCATCTCACCCCAGAAAGAATGGCTATCATAAAGAAATCAACAAACAACAAATTTTGGAGAGGCTGTGGGGAAAAAGGAACCCTTCTCCACTGCTGGTGATAATGTAGACTTCTGCAACCATTATGCAAATCAGTGTGGAGACTCCTTAGGAAACTAGGATTGGAAATCCAATTTCAACCAACTATTACTCTACTCAGAGTTTTCCTGGAGGTTCTGAAAACATCATATCATAGTGATATATGTATGTCTATGTTTATAGCAGCATACTTTGTGATTGTCAAATCTTGGAAACAACAAAGATGCCCGTCACCTGATGAATGGATGAAAAAGATGTGGTATTTTTATACAATAGAGCATTATTCAGCTATAAAGAATGATGAATTTGAAGCCTTTATATTGAAGTGGATGCCACTTGAAGATATACTCATAAGTGAAATAAACCAGAATACATGTGTAAATATCATATATTTTCCCTAGTATCAGAACTCAAAAGGAGAAATACCAATAGAAATTCATGATACAACTGAAAGGTAATCAAGAACTTGAGGACTAAACAATTAAGAGAGGGAAAGGCAAAGAGCTAGGAGACATAACAGTGATAAGCCATACAGTTATGTGTACAAGATGGTTAAGGCAATAATCCCGAGAAGCTTCAGAAGACATTTTGAATCTACAGTTAATTGGAAAGATTCTTACCCTGACTGACTATATATATGGACACCTGTGAACAAAGCAACTGCACTGAAGATGTTGTACAGATTTAATCAATTTAATAGTAGGTTCATGCTTGTAGCACCTGTCATTCTAGTGCTCTGAATACGGGTTGCTTGTTATGACATGCCAGTTGCTGCTGTGCTGTCTCTTGGGTAGATGATTGTTCAAAAAGAAGGGGGTAGTGAATGAAGGCAAGAGACAGAAAAAGGAATGTGCCGGAATGTCCTGCTTCAAGGTTATATATGGTTAGATATCTGGGCTTATATGTAAGCATAAGAATTATGTAATTCTTTATTCCTATTTTTAAATATATTTTAATTGTTAAATGTTTTTTCATCATATTCTGTAGGGACTTAAAGTTTAACATATCAATACTTGATGAAAAATATCCATTCCATGTTATGAATAAGATGTTGATGTTCAGACAGATAGTGAGTTTAAGAGCAACAGCCTAAGTTGTATGGTAATAATAATAACTTTCTCTTCTGGAGGGTTAAATACCTATGTTTGCAGAACAAAAATTAGAGAAAAAGCAGGGCCGTAAGTAAAGCCATCATTTTCGCCCTAGCCTTTCAAGATCAATTAAGACTCAGGACATATGAGAACTTGTACTGTAACATCATGTAACTCAGTTGTTTCCCAAAAGTTCTGATCAAGGCGATTAGGGGGCCACAGTGGAGAGTGATTAAAGATGTAGAGTTTGCCTAAGGTGAGTCACATGGAGAGAAAACATTCTCTCAGGTTTTCACAAAGAGCAAATTGGTCAATCAATGGCCGTGACTCATCCTCATGACTGACACTGACAAAGAATGTACAATCGGAGGTACAGGGTCTCTGGATAAATCCTGAGGGGATTCAACTGACCTTATTAGATCCAAAAGCTACAATTCTTGTTACATAGGTCTTGCTTTATCTTGGTTTTAACCATCCAGCAGAAAAGTGTAAAAACAAAGTATAAGAAGTAAAACCATGCTGTTATGTTGATCTGTAGGGGACTCAGGTCAATAACTCCTGACATTGCCAGTCAAGCAGAAGACTCAATAGTATTATGGACTACTGGACTGTTTTGCAATATTTTGCTGAGTTTACACACCTATAATATTTAAATGAAGGAACTAAACAAAAAAGGGGATACAGATGAATGTCCATTTTGTATCTGTGTATTCAAAATGGTTAGGATTGATGTATTGTTACATTCTCTTAAGGAATAGAGTGATTTGTTTTAATAGTGTTTGTAAATATGATGTCATGTCTGCATCTTTTACAACAAATAACCACTAGGAAGAGAGCATGCAATGTGTTAATTGTTGAAAGTGTTCTACCAATTTTATTTGAAACTGTCTTATTGCTGTTTGTTTCTCAATAAAATTATGGAAATGAAAACAGGTTAGTAGGACAGTTACAATACTTAATACATCACATATTGTTGCCTTCGTAGTAGTTATTTAGAGACTAAGATGCAGACATGATATCTTGTCTAAACAATATAAGTACAAACTTTTATTCTCAATGAACTAAGAGAAAGTAGCTGTATACCTATCCTAATTCTCTTTTTTATACATATATATATATATATATATATATATATTTTTTTTTTTCTTCTTCTTCTTTTTCTTCACAACAAAGCGGTCCTTTATTTACACATTTGTGAAGTTAGGAACACATGACACGAGGTTGCCTAGCAACTGGTAACTAACCTTAATCAAACAACATTTCCATCTCAGGAGTGTGGCAGCTTGTTTGCTTCAGGCACTGGGCCATGTCCTGCCTACACCTATTTAATTGATTTCCTGGCTTCCTGGCTCCCAACATATCCCCCGTCTTAGCTTTCAAAATGACTTCAAGAAAAACACGTAGAGGCCACTTTAGGCCTGTATAGTGTCCTAATTACAGCATTGTTGATTTTCTGGAGACAGGGACACCAAAAGAAAGGCAGAGGAAAATGGAGAATGCTGGTTGGTGGAAAAGTCAGCATACACACGTTTTTTAAAACTGCTTAATGGGTATATTTCAAGGTATTCCCATTTATTAAAATATTAACAGAAATTGTAACTTCTCACATGTCACGCAACAGACTTAAAAGTGATGGAGTATCTTGATGTAAGAACAACCAAAATAGAGCACAATTGTCGGAGCACTGCAGCCGGAGCCGCAGTGGGACACGTGTCAGTAATCTTGCTCGATTAGTGATTATCACCAAATAGCAACCAGTGAAAAGGTAATAGATTTAATGTGCACTAGAATAAAATAGAGCTAAAAGACATAGTCTTAAGGATTTTTTACATGTTCGTAAATTCTACAACAGAAAAGAGTAAGTTGAAGAATAACGTAAAATTTCAGGGAACATACAAAATTAATACAATTCTAGTTTGTATTTTTTAAAAAGTATGTAATAGGAACATCTAAACAGTAATAGGTACTCTGAAAAAAGGATAAGCAGAGAATATTGAAGCTTCCTTCAAGGTAGGAAAATAGAATACAATATTTAACTGATAATTTTTGGCAGTCTACAAAAATTTTCACAAAGGTCAGAAAAAGAAGCAAAATTGAAAAAAATTACACAATAAAGTTCCATGGTAAATAAATATCTATGAAGTATTCCAATATTCTAAGCATTCATATATTTTTTAACATATTTCATTGTTGTAAGGTCTCACTTGACAGCTCCAAATCATAGAGAAATCCTGTCTCAGCTTCCCCAGTGCTGGGATTACAGGTCTGTGCCACCACGACAGGACTCTGGCAGGGTCAGCCTGCCCTGGGGGTGCATCTGACATGGCATGTGGTACCAGAGATCTAATCACAGTCCCTAAACCTTGCCTCTGCTTGCCTAAGCAGGCACACTAGTCTGCTCAGCTATTTCACTGCCCCCTAAATAGATAAATAATAGATAGATAATCTTTAAAGAAAGAAAAAGAGAGACATAAGAAATGATCAGTAAATAATAAGTTTATATAAAATTTAAATTTAGGAAATTTATGGACTTTTTAGCTGCATAAATCATTTAGATGACATTTATTCATTACTTCAAATAATTCTCACCAAAATAATACAAAACACTAGCTCATGTTTTAAAGTGTAAATGTCAAATATGGCTGTCTTCTCATCAATAAGCTAAGCTGGAATAAACTATGGGAAGAATTCTTTAAAACTTTTGGCGAGAGGATGTTAGAAAACCATAATTGATTCTCTACTAACCAATTATTCAAAATATAGAGCAAAATAATATTTTTAAGTATTATCATTTTGAAAATTGGTGTCTTTTTTTCTATACAAACAGTGCTATCTAGAAAGCACAAAAAGAAAATGTTCTTTCAATTTAAAAGCGAATCCCAGGAGAGAATCTAAAAGGTCATATAGCAGAAATATGAGGAAAACAATATTTTGAAAAAATTATCTACATGACAACAAACAAGTGCTGAAGTGATAAAATATTCAGGAATAGAGTGTTTTTGCTGTCATTTAATATATAGAATAAAACATGTAGTTTGTGTTACATAGAATCTTATAGTCCCCACTACTGTATTCTTTTTTTCTCCTATATAGTAGAAATTTTAGGTATGAGCATCAATAAATGCTATATTAGATTTTTTACAACAAATTACAATCATGTAATTATTGCTTACTATATTTAAAAAGAAGTGATATTGGTAATATCATCAAATTATTTTCCCATGTGTATTAGGTGTCAGATGCTTTTATAAATGCTTAACACATGATAGATCATCTTAGTTAGATATTTAGTTACTTTGGCAGAAGGATTTTTCCCCCCTACTTTGGCCTTATGCATGCTAGACAAGTACGTTAACACTCCCTGAGATATACACGCAGTACAAAGAAGAGCTCAAGTAATTTTCACGTGTGCATCCATAGTAAGTGATGTTATTTAAATTTTAGAGATGAAAAACTTTTACACGTTGCAGAAATTAGTGTTAAAATTATTGAAGTTACATTCATTATACATGAATTTTTTGATGCTTTACTTAAAACACTCAAATGTTGTTTTTAGCTATTCTCAGTGCAAATACAATTTGAATATTATAATAAATGGCTTAAGTAACTCCCATACTCTGCTAAATGGAAGCTTAGTGATGATGAAATGGGAGAGGACAAAATGAAAAGAGATCAAGCTGCTAAAGCCAGTGAGCTAAAATACAGCTTTTCAGAGACTGGTTCTTTCTTTTAAAAAATACTATTTGGCAAGTATATTAAAGGGAAAATTTGTTTCATAACTATCGTGTTACTTTTAAGGAACTAAATGTTAAGAAATGATAATAGCATTATAATTTTCTGTCAATATGGGAAATAATGATTCAAACTTTCAAAAATGTTCAAGAAGAATGAGGCAAATACAAAGCAAATAAAAATAAGGACATGTTTGGAATTTATGAAATGCAACAATATGTGAGCAGATCTGTCCTTGACATTTTAAGATATTTCTATTTCAATCAAATATGTTTGAATGACAAAGGACTTCATTATGCTTAATCTCTCTCGGTCCAATCATAGTAGTTGTTTGTATCAGGAATTACAATTTTCTATTGTCTTCTTTCAAGTAACTTGACTGTAAACACAATTGGCAATATTTTCCTAAATTATGAAATTATACATCTTTTGTACGTGTGTGTGTGTGTGTGTGTGTGTGTGTGTGTGTGTGTAGTACTGGGGATCAAGATAAGTGCATTAACACTGAGCCACATCTGCAGCCCAAATTATATGTCTTGTTATAATAAAGGCAAAAACAAACACAAAATAATGGAAGAATTTGAAAGACAGAAGAGTATAATAGAGTTTAGAAAAGTTTGAGCGTATGACTGCTTCATTATATTTCTACTGAGTGAAGATTTACTGCTCCACAGATGGCTTAACAAGAGAAAAATATATAAATATATTATATAAAAGATTAAAGCAATTAACAGAGGAAGTTGCAAAAACCTTGCAGAGATGTTTAAAAATGGAAATAAAGATTTGTAATTGTAGTTTTTCATATCTGGAAGTTAATTGAAACTGTCTCAGACTGACATTTAAGAAATAGACATAGTCAGAATAAAATAGAATAAGGGGTATCAACAAATGAACCAATAAACCGAGAAAGTTGAATTGTGTTGCCTTTGGACAATGTCATAACAGTGAATGTGACACAATTGTTTTATAATATTTATTTTTATTATGCAATATTTATTTTTATTGTGTAAATATATTTATACAATGATAAAACAGTTTATGTGGCAGGAGTCTCATATTTTCAATTGTTCTAGTTTGTAAGAGGTCTCTACAGAGCAAACCTTATTTTTATGGCTTACGAAATTTATAATAACTCAATCTCAAGGGCTCAGTCATAAAGTACCAAACTAAGGCCTTTTCTACAGATGCTATAAAAAGTCTTATTTCATGACTCTTCCAGAATATTTCAAAGCTCAATGTTAAAATTAATAACTCAACTGTTTGAAGTAAACAGTCATGTCCTTGGTATGTTTTCAGTTTTGTGAGTGATATAATTTAGTTATCAATGGCTACTAGAACAATAATTAACTATAAACCATATACCATTTAGGATTACCATTTACCATTTAGTGGTAAATGATGAAACATGACTGTTAGGGCCAGTGAGACAGCGCAATAGACTAAGCACTTTCTTAGGCAAGTGTAGCAACCCAATTAGATCCCCAGCTTCACGTGCCATGCCAGCTCCGCTCCCGAGTGCACTGAGACAGCAACTGAGTCTGGGCATGGTGGCACACACCTATAGTCCCAGTGCTGGTGATGCTGAAGACGGCAATCACTAGGAGTCCAAGTTATATAGTGAGACCCTGCAAAGAGTACATTAAGGAAGGAAGGAAGGAAGGAAGGAAGGAAGGAAGGAAGGAAGGAAGGAAGGAAGGAAGGAAGGAAGGAAGGCGGGCAGGCAGGCAGGCAACTCTTCAGCTAAACACAAGACACGTATAAAACAACAAAACTTTTTAATGTAAACATGATTATTTTTAGGTAGACCTAAATTAGTCATAATGTAATTTAAAAGAACAATTTAATGAAATACAATGTGTAGTAAAGCATATTCATCTTGTTATGGGCTGATTTCATTTACCCATAATTCATATGCTGAAGCTCTAACTACAAATTACTCTCACTGTAAAATGAAGTACAGATTCTACTAATATATGTAGTGAATTCACAGTCATTAAAATTGTGCTGTGTGCTGGGGACATAGTTTAGTGGCTTAACAGCCTGCCTGGTAATCACAAGATCTTGAGTTCTATCCCCAGTGCCAAAATAAAAATAATAATAATAATAATAATAATAGTAAAAATAAAAAATTTTGCTTTACTCAGCCCTACTTATCAGCCTATAGGGGCTCTGTACATGCATGTATGTGTTTAATAAGTGTGTTTGTATATGTGTATATACAGAAATGAACAATGATACTTACAATCAATAATTATTATACATGATACAGACATGTTCATAGATCTCACATATATACCAGAAAATTCTTAACATTATTTATTTGATAAAATTTTGAAAAATAAATTTGCTTAAAGATATAAAATGGTAACTGCAATAAGAATTGTTTGAAAGTATTACAAATTCGGTGATGAGGTAACCACATGTATTTGTCCATACTTACAACCAATATCTAAAATATTGCTCTTGATATTCATCTATTGAACTGAGGCTTTGTTTTTGAACTTCTAGTGGCAGCATGGAAGGCCTTGTGCATATTAGGCAATCACCAGAGAGCAATCTTCCCTTTCACAAATGTGAATAGTTACATGGTTATGGGACGGTAAATCTAAAATCTGCATATTTCCACATAAATAATCAGGATGGTGTGCTGACCACACTTTCTGATAATTTAGCACAGCAAATCTCAAACACTAAATATAACAGGATGTTGGAAAATTACAGTTCATTGTTCATGTCTTCATCATTTGGAAGTTCTCTCACTTTGTTTGAGAGTAAATATACCATTATTTCAAATTTTGTGTTCAATGAAGAGATTATTATTTACTTTTATTTATTTTCTGTAATTTTAAAAAACAGTTTTGATGTTTAAAAACTACAATTATTTTCTAATTTGATTTAAATAAAGCAAACTGAATTGAGTTTTAATTTCTTCCCTAGGGACAAAGAAAGTACAAATAGTTCTTTAGTAATAATAGAGTTCTCGATGCTATTGTACATGTTGTTTTGCTTAATATTATGCTAGTTATAATTTTATATGCAAGAATATTTTCAAATATCAGAAATAATATTAATAACAATGTTACATATTATACAAATCTACCAAAATATTTTGTTAAATTTTAAGAAACAATATATCATGTTCAACAACAATAGAAAGGAATAATATTACAATGAATTGAAATACAATTGGAACTCTACTCTACAGTGCCTAAGATTTGAAAGTATAAAATTAACATAGTTTCATCTCATAGATTGTATCAACTTCAGATATAATTAGTTTTATATGTTTAATTTTCAAGGGTAGATTAGTTTTCATATTTCCATATATTTACATGATTTTGGAAATGATTGAATAATGTCTTCTTTCCAGAATACTGTACTTTGTATTATTCGATTTTCATTTGTTCTTTGTTTACCCATCATTCCTTCATTTTATGCTGTTTGCTGATATTATTTTTTTCTCATAACATCATACTTTTCCTAGGTCTATTAAGATAATTAAGTTATTTATCCCCATAATACACTAGTTTAGAGCCAAAAGTTATAAAACCAACTCTTTTTATACAAAGCAAGCTTTCCTATTGTCACCATTCAGAGCCTAGCTACACTTCATAGAAAACCTCAATTTCCAATACAGTGGTACCTCTGTTCAGAAAGGCTTTCATCTGCAACCAGTTGGGCTCACAAGTGGAAGAAATCGGCAAAATGTTGTTTCTGTTTGCAAACACAGTCATGAACCTCTTTCCCACACAAAGGGGAACATGGCTGTCTTTTCCAACATCATAGAAAAAATTAAGTTAGTGAACCGAGGTATATATTGTTGTATACCAGAACAGCATTATCTTTAGGAAGAGATGCAGTGCTGTTGGTATTCTGCTTACTTCTACCTCCAGCAATTGCTCATTTATTCCTTCTTCTAGTCCACTCACTTTTCTCCTCAATATCTCAAATTTGACATTGCAAATATTTGGTCCTCTGCTTACTAAAATTTATTCTCAGTAATTCATAGCTTAGCTGCCAGTTATTCCTTAATGAGATGCACAATTATTACATGACCATTGTTACCCTATGGTTTTATTCAGGTGTTTTTCAGTGTTGTCATGTATTTTAATCGGTCTTCATGAATTGAGTTTTCAGAAAGTTTATTTTTCCCTGTGTCATAGAGGTATATTACCTCCCTGATAATATAAAAGGGAATATACGCTTTAGTGTGGTTTTATAAGAATTTCATGGTCTGGACATTGGCATAGATCTTGAATTCCCGTCAGTATGCTTATTCATTTAATTCTCCACAGATAGAAATCAACCTGTTTAAGTTAAGCTGTATTGCCAGCTTCCAGAGTTTGATATTTTTATATCATGGTTTAAATGACTGTATATCTCACAAGAATTTCAAAACAAGTGTTTCTTGGAACATACAATAAATAGAAGTTTTTCTGAAAGTGCATCAAGAAGAAATAAAAGATGGTAGAAGTATAATTTATCAAATTGCTTTTCCTATTTTTGAAATTTGAGAGAACAGGAGACACTAAATGGCATAAAAGTGTTGAGGTTATCTCATGTGTACATTTTAAAGTAGGTTAGAAAGGTATCAAACTATAAATGCAACAGACACTTGAGATGTCTGAGAAACATGTACTTGGATTTTGTGTGGCATATTGAAATATGAAAAATTCACTGTACAGCAAAAGTTAGATTTCTTTAGGTTCTATGTAGTAACCTACTAGCATAGATTCTGAGCAAGAGAGAGAAAGGAGAGATGGAGTCTTATGAAGAAGCATTTAAGTATAATTTATTTTTCAGATGATATTTAACATCCCCCACTCAAATTTTAGCATGAGTTTAACTTCTGCTATTTGTATGGCAATTGGAATAGAATTATCATGACGACCTAAAAATGCGAACATTCATTTATTTCTCATTTGCTCTTTACCCACTTGGAACTTGAGTGCTAACTGGATGTCATTTTAAAACCCGTAATTGTAAAGCTAAATTGTCAACCAACTCAGTATGATATTTAAGTACATATGGAGAAAATGTAATTAAGAAATACAAAATTTTTGGAAGAATGTTTTATGTTTTCCATGTCTTTGTCTAATTGTAGAATTGATGTTGCAATGTTTTCTCAATGGGGTATAAACCCTAGTATAAATTTGCCACATAAACCAACTAATTTCCTTAGAAAAAAGTAATCAAATATTCCATGAAATAGCTTTCATTCATCACTGCTTAATTTACACTATAATGAGAAATAGAATTAAAATGACATGAGTACTTTTTGTTGTTGTAGTGCCAGCGACTCACACTGAGACACATACTCAGCCCTTTCCTTCATTTCGAGACAGATGCTGACGAAGTTGCTCAAGGCTAGGTATGATGCTCCTGTCTTACACTTCCAGAGTGTGGAGATCACTGGCACACACCACTGTACCACACAATGTCAGTGCATAAAATCATAAGCAAAAATGTCTTATTTTAACAGACTAGCTAGGTAAATTTTAAGTTTCTAATTTTGCCTGCCATGTAAAAGTTTACTAACAATGTTTATAAATTAGATGAGATATTTGTTCTTTGGTTAGAATTATGAACATTTGAAATTAATTAATAATTTTAAGATTTATATGACTAGAAATAAAAATATAAAAAAATAAAATAGTGAGCAAATATTTTAGTGTTATATAGTTTAAAGAAGACAGTATGTCAGAAAGTGTGATGCTTTACTTTTCAGAACAACAAGAGATGCAATTACTTGTTTTAGAATAATTTGATTATCTTTAAATATAGCATTGCCAAGTCTGACATTATGTTATCAATATGTTTCAGAATAGATTCTTGTAAAACCTTACTTTGCCAATTTACATATGCAAAACATGTTGTTCAGCCAACAGCTTTATTTCATTTTCAAATGTTTTAAACTACACAGAGTTCAAGAGTACTGCCATGTAAACCAGCACACCCTTTACCTGAATTTGTGAATCATTAATATTGTGTCATATTTATCTCATCTCTCTTTATCTGTTAAATATCATTTCTCTTGCTTCTAAATCAATAATAAAGATACAATTTTTATTCCTAAAGAAATTCAAGGTATATTAATGATTATTGATATTAGTGATAATATTATTATGATTTATTTTTTGCTGGAGGTTGAACTCAGGACCTTGCACATGCCAGGCAGGTGTTTATGCTACTGCATTATTTTTTATTTTACCTTTATTTTTACTCTTATTTATGTATTTGGTACAGGGTCTCACTACGCTGCTTGAACTCCTCGTGATCCTCCTGTTTTTATCCTCCTCATTGCTGGAATTACAGGCATGCGCCACCAAGGCCTGATTCAGTGGCCAGCTTAGTGCCTCCAGGGGCGGGGCCAGCGCTGCACGTGGTTCTGGGGATCAAACACTGATCCCTGCACTTGCCTAAGCAGAAGCTCAGTTTGCTGAGCTATCTAACTGGCCCGCTACTGAGTTATCTCTCAGGCTTATAATTTTAATTTTAAATTACGTTCTCATTTATAGTTAAGCAATTTACTTAGCACTGGTTAATGAAAATCAGTACATTTTATTCTATCCCAGGCATGCCATACTGGCCCTGTCCCCTGGGCATACTGAGAGGGAAATTGTGACTGGATATGGTGGCGCATAATCCCAGCGTTTGAGAGCCTGAAAACAGGATGATCACCATGAATCTGATCTGTATGGTGAGACTTTAAAAAAAAAAAAAAAAAAAAAAAAAAACAGAAAGAAAATCAGTACATTTTGAAAAATCTATCTCTAAATTTTCACAAAATATCTTCTTAATCTATTTCAAGGTTACAAATAAAGTTCTAGAGTATATTTCTTCTGTGACTTTCTTTTTAATCTAAGATAGTTCTATGATTCTGTATCTTTCATGGAATTCAGTGTTAAAGGGTCCTGGTCAGTTGTCTTGTTTGTAGAAAGTCACTCCCACTGATTTGGTTATATTCTCATTGTTATATTAAAGACAGAGCTGTAGGCAGATTATGTATACTCTTTATGACAATGGCAGTAAATCAAGGTAATGCAAAATGCTCTTATTCTTGAGAAAAAAAAGAATGTTTTGTTTGCCACTACTTTTCATATTAGGGTTTATCACTTGTTTAAGCTGGCAACTGCAATATTTCTATTGTTACATATCTTTTTTCAATTCTTTAATTACTAAATAATGTGTAGAATGTTAATTTGAGATAATGTCAACTTTCCTTTCCTTGTCAACCTTTTACCTGTTGAGTTTAATATTTTTGGATGGTACTTTTTAAAAATCAAGGTTATGTTTATGTTTGTGGTATGGTTACTACTCCTCTCTGGCACTTGTGCAGGGCATGCTTCCATTTCTGCATCTTCTAGAGCCTGATCTTATGGAAGTGTTGTTTCTAAATGCATTTTTTTTGTAGAATATTTCAAAAAGAGTGGTGACTCCATTTATATTCATTGCCAGTAAATTCTGGTTCACACATATGCGTTTCGGCCAAACTTTTTATTTCATTTCCATTGACAACACTTCCACTGCCAACAAACTCATCTCCAATGGACTGGCTTGAGTTGTGTTCTATGTATCTCTGGCAAACATTGCACCAGAAATTTTCTTTTTCAGTTTCATCATAGTTTGTCTAACTTCAGAATATCACTTTTTTAGATAAAAATTTCAGTAGTAATCCATTATTCCTTTAACTCCTCTGTTTCTCATAAACATACTGAATAGTGCACAAGTTTCATTGTCTAAAGATTTTCACAATTTTCTCCTTTTCTTAATCTCCATTAAGACTACATTAAAAAAATAAACTAGCTGTGATCTAACATTATAGTTAAATTTTAGCATGCTTCTCTGCCTTTTCTTTTTCCAATTAGCTGCCAATTTATATTTAACAATGGATGTTATCATATTACTCTTTTCTTTTAAAGTAAAATGACAAAATCAGTAACAGAATCAGAAGAAAACAGCCACCACAATGCATTAACAGTTTTATTTATGGAATATTATTAAAACCATTTAAATTCATGTGCTATATCATGTTCTGGTTTTGCAATTCCTGGAATTTATAAACTGTTTCCCCAGCACTCCTTCTTGTTACATTTTATATTATGCCTTTGCTAAAATAGCTATAGGTGTTTTCATGAGTCCTGACATCTTTTAGTTTTAACATTTATTTGAGCTGCTTCTTCTGAATACTCATGACAGTAGTGATGTGAGTGTATGCACATATATACTGAGTCCTCTGACAAAAATAAATTACAAGAATTAATGTTTTAGTCAATGCTTATGATTTATCAAGATTCCTGTTAGTGGCTTCACAAATACAACTGGAAATGTTGCCACTTCTACCTGACACATTACTACACCTTTCATATATTTTCTATAGGAAACAATTTTACCAAAATATTTTCCCCTATGACCTATTTTAGTTCCTTTGGAAATTATTTCTTACTCCATGTGTCTGAACATGAATATGTTAACACTCACTTTACCCTCCAGTAGTAATTAATGGTAATTAATTACAATATTCACTTGGATAAATCTTTAGTTCACTGACTGTCATCTGATCAAAAGCAAACGACTATGAATCTGCACAAAAATATTCTCTGTGAATCACATTTGCTCAAGAAAGATAAATTAAATACAGGGACTCCAATCAGCTATATTTTCAGTGTATGGTGAATTCAATAATAGTGAGTGTTAGACAATCAGAATCCAGAGAAGGAAATGGAACTCTCATAGTTTCAACTTCTGGATAAGGCTGACTGGTACCAAGAATCCTTGTGCCAAGTTATATTGGCTAAACAAGATGCACTTTTCACATAGTTTGCAATCATTATCATTTGTAATAGAAAAATCGTTGACTAATACACCTCCAACATTTTGTTAGTACAATTTACTCCAGCTGGTTTTCCACAAAAATCGCCCATTCAAGACTCTAGGCTACCGCTTGGTTTGATGGTGCATGGTACTTTAGGAAGCTGAGGCAGGAGGACTTCAAGTTAAAGCCCTTCCTGGATCAATTAGTGACTTAACAAAACCCTGTTTCAGCCTAAAATATATATATATAAAAAGAGGAGTAGAGACGTAACTCAATGCAAAGCCTTGTGCTCAATCTTCTAATACTGTACACATATGGTTTGATGGTACATGGTACTTTAGGAAACTGAGGCAAGAGGACTTCAAGTTAAAACCCACCCTGGATCAATTAGTGACTTAACAAAACCCTTTTTCAGCCTAAAAATATATATAAAAATAGCAGTAGAGACGTAACTCAATGCAAAGCCTTGTGTTCAATCTCCTAATACTGTACACATACGTACACACATATGTGCAAGAATAACAATAGCAACACTATAGACCTCAGATTAATAAAGGTTACCGAAAGACAAAATCAGCCAAAATGTTTCTACCAATCTATCTATGTGTCTGTGAATATGTGTATATATTTACATCTCTATCAATTAGTCAAATCTTCTAGCTATCTAAACTTATGATGTATCCCCCTGTAAATAAGTCTTAACTGGAAAATAAGCCCTAAGCTCATTTTTTTAGAATTCTTCTAATTTAAACTCTGTCCCCAATTAAGATCATTAGCCAGACAGATGTATTCGATAGCTCTGTTTTGACAGATGCCAGTTATATTGAAATATAAAATAGTGATGCTAATGTATCATTTAAGTAAATAATACTGATATCAATTCTTAAGATTAATGATATTATAAGTTATAATTAAGTATTTGTAAATACCCAAGTGGCTGCCTGTGGAAGAGATGTGAGCACCTTTGTAAAAAAACGAACTCTAGATATATTGCTGTTGACAATGGGAATGCAAACACTGCATGGATACTATGTTTGCCTGATAATGAGTGGATGTGGTTGTGTCTAATCTAAATATTCATAATTGAATATGTCATGTGTTGCAACAGGTAGTTAATGCACTCATACGAAATAAACATTTTGTCAATTTTGTGTCTTGCAATTCTTATCACCTTTTTATAAAGAGAATATAAATAATTCTAAAAAATTAGGAACATGTAAAATTTCACTAAACAAGATGATAGGAAATCAGCACTTTTGTGTGGACCATCATTTTTTTTCTCCTCTATACCAGTGATCAAACTCAGGATTTTGTGCTTGCCAGGCAGGCACTTATGCTCCTGAGCTATATCCCTTCCCTGAACCATCGTTCTTAACTGCTACCATTTTGTTGCCACTCCTGTCTCATAAATCTTCAGTTAAAATTTAATGTGATGGAAACTTTGTGAAGCCTCACCAGCAAGAGTCTGTGTCTTGCGAGAAGTATTCCTGGTAAAATCCCTGGCAGCTGTGTTGCCAGTGAGTAGCAAGCAGACAAAGGGACAAGAAAGGCTCATTAGAAGAAAGCTCTCTTGCTGGACATAAGAGATTGGGGCTAGTGATTCTACAGAAAACAGATCAGTCCAGAAATTGGGGTTGTATGACAGTGCTCCAAAAGAAGATGACGTGACTATACTTGAACACATGTCGCTAATGAATTAGTGTAGATGTTTGTACAGGAATAAGTGAGTAAATTCCCTATTGTATCATATTTGGAGCAAAATATAATAGAAGTCCCAGTTTTATTTTTGGAAAAATGTGGTATAATGTATTGAGCAACATGCTTATAAAGGTAGAGAAATTTCATGGTTTTCAAAAACCAAACTGTAGACATTGTAAGGACTCCACTAGTATAGTTTGTAGGTCTGGGACATAGAGAGCTCATTGAATGGATTCTACTTTAAGATCAAAGTACTACTACTGAGAAAGAGAGAGAAAGACAGAGAAAAAGAGACAAAGGCAGACAGAGATGAAGCCAATTTTCTTCCATCTTTTAGTTTTATTTAAGTCATTAATAAATTGGATATTGTCCCAGTGGAAAAGGCTATCTGCTTCACTGGATTCATCAAACCAAATGTTAATCTCTTCTGAAAACACCTTCGTAGACACACTAAAAATAGAAAGAAAGAAAGAAAGAAAGAAAGAAAGAAAGAAAGAAAGAAAGAAAGAAAAAGAAAGAGAGAAAAGAAAAAGAAAGAAAGGAAAAGTTACGTGGCCCACTCAAGTTGGAACATAGTTAAGTCAATCATCTGAATTACTTCGAATATAGACTTTTTTTTTTTTCAAAAGCGGGGATTAAACTCTGGCCTTTGTGCTTGCCAGGGAAGTGCTTATTCCACTGAGCCGTCTCCCTGGCCCCTGTATATAGGCTTTTAAGTACACTTAAAAGTGAGGTGGAAAGAGAACAGAAGGACAACTGATAATCCCAAAGTTCTGTAAACTGAATACAACATATATAGAAGCAATATATAAAAGCAATATATAGCTATATATATATATATATATATATATAGAGAGAGAGAGAGAGAGAGAGAGAGAAGCAATATTTAGAAGCAAGATAGTACATCAAATAACTATAAGGTTACCTTTTAAGCATTAATTTGGCAATAGTATATCAGTTTTAAATGAGATTTTTAGTAATATAAAAATTGTGACTCAGAGAATTTGTCTTAGGAACATGAATAGTTTACCATGAAGACATCAAGTAATATAAAATGTCACATTGTCTGAGTAGAGCTGGAAGTAATCAGAATATTTGAATAGAATTAGAAAATATTCTACCAAAAACACTTATTTATGATAAAAAATGAACTATTACATCATTAGAAATAATTGTTCTTTGACAGATACAAAAGCATGTGATAAAATAAAAGAATGGTGTGATTATATTGCAATTAAAATAATTTTGTAAAACAAAAGCAAAAAACAACACAGATAAATGAATAAATCATAGGCTAGAAGAACATGTGCCTCATCTGCAATTACAAAACATCTACATAATTATGTGATTCAAACTAACAACAATAAAACAAATCAATGGAGAGAGGAACAAATGAAATGTAAAACTAATAGAATAAGAAATATACATGCATGCTAAATAAAATGTGCACATAATGCCTCTCACAATTAGAAACTACAAATTAAAAGAGACAAGAGAATAAGCTGAAGGAAAGGCAAATCATTTTAATCTCTTTAAATCTATAAAATATTAAGCCTTAAGCATTATCAGTTATTATTGTCAACTTGGAGCAATCAGAATTAATATATGTGGGTAAAGCAATAGTCAAACCATATCATGCTGAAATATATATTTTTTCATATTTAATTTCATAATTGTTTAATATAGACCTCACTGTGCTCTTTAGCATTAACTATATGATTATAAAATTTCTTTGTGGTCCCATGACATTCCCTTCTAAGGTACCCTCTTCAGGAGACAGTACCATGAGAGGAGTCCACATAGATCCATTTGTAGTAATCCTTTCAAGCATTGTACTCCCAGGAATTTGTCTTGTCTCAGTACAGAGCCTGAAAGGATGCTGTGGAGGAGAGAGAGAGTCCACCTTCTAAAGGACACAAGAGTGGCACAGGCCAGGCAAGTTCACAGAGAGGCAAATATACAGTCATTGTTAAGAAAGATTTTCTTCTCAGTGCATAACTATTAAAGCACAGTAGGAAACAGCTTCTTGGATTTGAGGCTAAAAGAAAAGACTGTAGCTTTGACTATATGTAAAGACTCAGAAACACAACCTGGCCCTATTGAACCCTGGTTGGACGACCCCATGTTCTTCCTACATGGTACTGAGGTTAAGGTTGATAATGTACTCAAAGGTGGACTCGATGGTTCAAGATTAAAGTGTGATGTTTGCAGTCCAACTGTTCCTGGAGTTTGCAGGTCTGGGCTGTATTTAGGAACTTAGAGAAACTAACAATATATTTGCTGATCCATGGAAAGAAGAAAAATTGAGTTTATGCAAAGTTAAATTAAAATTAAAATATACTTTTGACATTTATTTTGATAAATGGCATCAATATTTTAGGTTGTATAATTTAAAACTCTTATAATTTAAATACAAATATTATAAAAGTTAAAAGGAAATAAAAATTGTACTTTTCTTGACATAAGATCTTGCTGTATAGTTCAGCCTAGCCTTTTCCTCATTACTGAGTCTGGGCTGGCCTTAAACTCACACAAATCCTCCTGTCTACATCTCTTGTGCTCTGGGATTACAAGCATGCTCCAACACACTTGGATAAATACTGTATAATTCTTGAAAAAATATATAGATGAGCGCATGCAAATGAAAAATTAGAAACCTTTTTTTAGTTTGTGCATATAACAATTTTGCCCAAAACTGTGTTGTTACAAAATGCTTCCAAATAAAACAACTCTAGCTTTATTTATATAGATATTCATTTATTACCTTTGAAAAATAGAGCTCTTTTAGTTTTTATTTGTGAGTCAAAATCATGAATTAATTCTAAATTGACTTTGCCTAAAATACTTTTGAAATAATGTTATCAAAATTGTTTAACACATGATGTGAATATATTGACTAGATCAGATATAATACCGTTTTATATTTCTAATAATTCTGTTTTATATAAGTGTCTAGTTCCTCATGGGAAAATCTTTAAAAATCATTAAGAGTAATAAATCATAAGGTTTTCATATTTTGTAGGATAATTTTTAAATATAATTTCTAAAACTGTAATCTTTCCATCAAAATATCTTAACCTGTCTTGCTCTAATGCAATGCCCATTTCTGTAGTACTTTGAATTGAATAGGATTAATTTCACTAGATGATGTACCTTATTTTCTCAGAAACTAGGCTTTCTTGACAAGTCTTTTCTTAGTCAAAATAAGGGTATGAGTTATAAATGTGTGTGTGTGTGTGTGTGTGTGTGTGTACATGTGCTTGTGTGGCCACAACAGTGCATTAATGTAGATAAACTACATTTCCTGTGGAGTTCAGTTTTATTGCACATGAAAGAAAAAAAAGAAAGAAAGAAAGAAAGAAAGAAAGAAAGAAAGAAAGAAAGAAAGATTTCATTATTTTAGATATATTGTACTTAGGCAAAAGAAATGATAAGTGTATTGACTTCTGTTACCCTCTTCCCTCAAATAAAGATTTGTTGGAGTTTATTCCAGTATCCCAGATGTTAAAATGAAGTCATTAATCAAATTAAAATAAGGTCAGTTGGCTATCGCCCTTATAAAGAGGGCACATTTAGACATGAATCGACATACATCATAAAAAGCAAATGTGCTCACAGACAGAGGGAAGAGACAGCCTTTACAAGCCCAAGACAATGCTCTGGAATAAAATAGATGTAAATTTTAAGGAAAAGTGAGGTTTTATTTATTGTGCTTTTTAGTACCTGTATTATTTTACAGGAGTTGCCATTAAAAAGAGCGCAAAGAAAGTGGCTCACCCATCAGAAGTGGCTAAGAGTTATGGAGACTAAAGTCAGAAATTATCCACATGGTGGGTTTCTTCAAAGGATTATCCAGAACACTATCACTTCCCCCCGCGAGATACACATCTTCACAATTCTATATGGAGCCTCCTTGGACCAGAGGACTCTATTTTCTCTTACTTTTGTAGGCTGGAAGGGACTGTAGTAAGCTCTCTGAGGATCATGTGCTCTCCCACTATCTTGAGGTGTTGTGGTTCACTGGCTGGACTGAAGAAAAAAGTTGTTAAAGATGATGAGAAAAGAATTAGTGACCATTGTGCTATTTACTGGGAGAAAAAATACCAGTTTAAATATGAAGAGAAGGTTAAGATTTCCTCCCATGTTGTGAGAGGTGGGGAATGCATATCAGAGAAGTATATCAGATAAATTGTCAAGAGACAGCGAGCCATGGCCTTCGCGTGATTTCCTTTATTTATGTTTAGCTGCATTGGAGATTTGCTTTTTGAAGAGAAATCTCAAGTCTTCCAGATGTTCACAGGAGCAGCGATTTCCTTTCGGATGTTCTTTCCTTTTTGTTTTCTAGGTAGTTTCAATGAAACTGGATTTAAACTGGCTTTATTTAAGGAAGACAAATCATTACCTCTCTGGCACATTTACTACAGTGGGTGTGGCATGGATCACGCAAAATGAGCTCTTCCATCTTGGCTTTGTCCGCAGGAGTCCCTGCACTTCAAGTTTTATTAGTGCTTGGTAGCCAGGGTGCTCACTTGCTGGTGCCCCCTGTGGTGGGAGCTGGTAGGAACCTGTGCCCATCCATTTGGATAACTTGTTCTTAGTTCAAATTAATAATATATGTAAAAGTTTCATGGTCTCAGGGTCTACTGTCATATTAGAGAATGGAAATGACCTCTCATATAACACCTCAAGTGGGCTCACAATTAGTCCAGCATGGTATGAAACCTCATGAGTGATATTGGCAATAATCAAAAACAGGACTCAAACCTGTCTTGGAAAAATTTTGTCAGAGCTTGCTTTAGGTCTGCTTGGCTCTTTCTCCCTTCCCAGAAACCTTGGACCAATAGGTGGAATAGATACTATGCTTTACTTCTATCTCCTTGGTTACCTCCTGAGTTATTTGAGAGCTAAAACAAAGTTTTCACTCTGGATGTAATAGTTTAGCCCCAACTGGAGATGATTTCTTTAAGAAGTTATTATCTCTGAGTTTTTTCTGAACAGGTAAGAAAAACTTTAATCTAACCTGTAAAGGGATCACTTACAATCAACATGTGCTTAAATCTTTTATATGGTGGCTATATGTAAAGTTTAAACGTCAGTCCTCTCCAGGGTATGCCCCTGTCCTCTGTACAAGTTTTAATAATACAGATGGTTTGAGATTGTCCTTGTTATTGTGGGCAAAGAGTGGTGAGTTTGCAAACCTGTCTGAAGGTTGAAACTCATCCTAATCCTATGAAAATACGAATGGCCATTTCCAACATAGCACTTCTTCTAATATGGAAAGAATGATAAAGAATTTTTATAGCCTTCTACTGTTTCCCTTGAGAAAGGGCCAGTTTGTTTTTTATATAACACCAGAGTCCCCTTTAAATTCTACCTTCTCCATCACTTATTTATCTTCCCGGGAAGTACAGACTGATATTAATAGTTCCTCAAGAAATAGGAATAAGGGTCGAGATTTAAGAAGTTTTAAGATTGCCACAGGTTTTGCCATTTGGTATGGTTTATATGAAATCAATCTTTCTTTTATTATTTTTCATATGTTCAGTTACTTATATTTCTTTTTTAATGCTAATTTCCTTAAAAATTATTAACATTATAACTTAAAAATAGCTCAGTGAAACAGCCACTCAGTATGGTTTTTCAATGTGTTTTCATATGAATTGCTTTGTCTCAAGCTTTTCAATGCAATAATATTCTAGACTTTTCTCATTCTACATGAAACTATAAATTAACCTTAATTAAATCTTAATTAGATTATAGCTTTAATTTTAATTAAAATATAGTTTTAGATAGAATATGATATATTACATTCAAATAATAGCAAAGCCAAGTTGTACCCTCACTTAGACTGCTTCTACATCACTATCAGAAAATATTCATTATTGTTTTATTTTACCTAAGAAAGTTTATTTAAATTTTTATTTGAAAATTTATGTATTGAACTTAAAGCTCTGTTATTTCTTTTTAGTTATGTAGAAGCAATACATCCTTAAATACTGAACTCAAGTCAAATGCCCTCTATAAAATTTTCTCTGTAAATCTACAGGAAGTTTCCCCTTTCATGAAGACCCATTGCTATTAAGACTGGATTACAGACTTTTAACTATGTACATTTAATATTTCTTTCTCTCTGTTCACCCTCTTCCTTTACCTATCCCTCTCTGCTTCTTCCTTTCCCTTTATTTCTGTCTTCATTTACTGGAACATTTTTGACCAAGTGAATCACTTTTATCTTTCTCTCAAGACTGCCAATGACATAGTCTAAGCATTCAGTACGATCAGTAATGTCAGCTACTATAGGAAGAACCAAAACTATTTGTATTTATGGATCAAATAAAGTATGATTCATAAACAAGGAACATAGAAGAAAAATAAATTTTTAAGATCCAGGTCTAGTAGTTCTCAAACCCTGACATTTAAAGAATTCATTTATCAAACAAAAAGGAGCTATCTAATGCTTTTCAGTGAAGTGATTAACTCCAGGTCTCTACAAATTGTAAGGTAAGACCTTCCTTCCTGACCTAAATGTAAGGCAATCAATAAACATGATGCCTAGGGACAGAGATCACTATACTTAAGTACCCTTTCCCATTTATGCTGTCATTTATGTAAGGAAACCTACTCTAATTTGCTAGATGGACCCAGTTAACTTTATCTTTAAGTATAGTTGAAGAGCCAATTTTCCTAACCATAGTGAAAAATCAATTTATATTCATAGTACAAGATTAGCTAATAAAGTATTTTCTGCCCAGGAGATGTCATGAGTTAAGTACTATGCTGTGTATACCTTATTAAGTGCCACCACCTCAGATGCAATTTAGGGAAGTAGGGATACTGGAAGTCCTCCAAAATGTAAAATATCTGTATGTCACTTGTTAGATGAATCCTGCACATTCTAACCCGCGTGCTAAATCTACAGTGTTGAGTGTTTGCTTAATCTAATCTTAAATAAAAGATGTTCTTTATGGCCTGTGTGTAGTTCTACATACAGTAATGAGATAAATGACTATGTACAAGGACTTTCTCAGTTTTGAAGTTTGTTCTGTTGTAGAATTCATATACTAGCACTCAAAATTACACTCTGTGATGCACTGATGAACGTTTTGTCATTGTTGAAATTCTGAAAATTGTATAACAGTTCTCAATCATGCACATATCACTATATTAGTTGATTTTACCCATGCTTGGCAAAATACTCAATATACACGTATTAAAAGACAAAGGATTTATTTTGAGTGGCATGTTGAGAAGTTCAGTGCAGTGTGCTCTAGCTCCAAGGCAGAACTGGTATGACAGACAAAAATGACAGAGGAACACATTGCAATTTATGACAGCCACCAAACATAGTTAGAGTACAAGAAGAGAGGAGATTCCTCAGAGAGAGGAACTTACCCCGCGAAACACAACTCCCATCAGCCTACATCCTCCTACTGAGTCCTAACTCATAACAAAATATAGATATGAACACAAGAAGGTTGATATATTGGTGAGTATAATGCATCTATGGTCCACTCTCCTTCTGAAAGCTCTACCTCTAAATACATCAAATTGTGTGGGATATTTCTAAAGCCATAATAATCATGAATACATGAATAAATGTACATTTTTCTGACTGTGAATAGACAGAACAGGGACCAGGGAGATGGCTCAGTGAAATAAGCATTTCCCTGGCAAGCGCAGGGGCCTGGGTTTAATCTCTGTTAGGACAGCAAGAACACAAAAAACTTTTGTGCCTTAGAGTTAAGGCGTGTCAGTCTGGAAGTAAATGCTTCATTAAACTCTTTGACTTGCAAAAGAAGTTCTTGGGAATCAAAAGGAAGACATAAAGGAAACAACTGCTGAATTCATGACAGAATAGAATTGAAATTAAAATATAAAATGAACTAGATTTTATGATATCAGGGAGATAAAGCAAGACATTTTTGAGAATAAGTAAGGAGAAGAGGATGGGTGCTGACCCTGGAGATTGGAGTCAGATATAAAAGTACCGCACATGGAAAAGCTATAAACTTTTTTTTTTTTAATTTTTACTTTTAAAGAGAGTATGAAGTAGTATTGAAACAGAAAAGTTACAAATGATATAGAATTTCACTAAACAGTTTATGAATTTTACCGTATTTATTGTAATGCATAGTGATATATTCAAACTGATCTAAAACGCCATGAGCAGACATACATTTTAATAACTCTGTCATGCAAATACTTGTGTTTTCAAATTAAATGATTAGGTACTTGATGAAGAAAAAAATAAGCAATGAGGAAAGCTTTGATATTAATACTGAGTGGGTTGCTTGGTAATAAATTTTCTCTCAGCAGGCAAGATATCTCAGCAGACTAAGCACCTGCTTAGGCAAGGGCAGGGACCAGAGCTCCATCCTCATCACCACATGCTGCGCTGGCCCTACCCACAGGCACTCTGACCCCACTGCCAATCCAGGTGTGGTGGTACACGCCTATAATCCCAGCCCTGGGGAGGCTGAAAAGAGGAGGATCACGATGAGTCAGAGCTGCAGAGTGGGACTCTGTATCAAATACATAAATGAAAAAAAATCCCCATTATGATACTTTCTTCAATATATCGACATTTTTAATCTTCACCTTAAAATAGGTTTATCTTTCGTTAAGTTAAAAATGCTACTTCTGATATTTGAAAATGATAAAACATTTCAAAAGGCAAATTCTAGCTTTTTTAATGAAAACCATAATTAAGAAATCAGAAGAAAATTAGTTATACTGTTGAATGTATTTATAATTGCAAATAAATTTTTCAAATTGATACTTTTAACTTTGCCCCCATGTCCCCCATGTCCCTTAGGGTAGTGGTGCACATCTGTACTTTTGGCACTCAGAAGGTTGAAGTTGAGTTTGTGTCCAGCCTGGATGAGATGGCCAAGACCTGTTTCAAAAACTAAATGAATAAACAAGAACTTACCCCCATTTCTAAGAACAATGCATTGATAGACACAACAGAAAACACATCATTCTGGAAAATCAAAGCCTAGCATGCATGCATTTATTAATTTTGCAGAAAATTATCTATTTAAAGGAAGAAATAAGGATTGAGAACTTAGCTACTGAGATGTAACACTTATGGACCAGAATTGCTTTAATTTGATCTGCTAGTAAATATGAGTTAAAATTTATGAAGACCCAGGGTCCTGGAAGAGATATGAATTCTTGAGATGATAAATAATAAATACAAATATCAGGGGCTGGGGAGAAGGCTAAGTAGAGTAAGCACTTCCCTGTCAAGTGCAAGGGTCTGAGTTCAATCCCCGGTTCCACAAAAAAAAAAAAAAAAAAAAAAAAAAAAAAAAATCATTGTTATACTAATTCCTCCAATATTAGGAAAACATTAAGAATTTTATAAAGAAATAAGATATATAACTCAATATGACCTTTTTTCTTTTGTATTTTAAGGAAGGGTTTACAGCATGTTCAGGATCTCACTACTAGGTTGGACGGGTAGTGATCGACCTGTTTATATCCTCCCAAGAGCTGGGATTACAGACTTGCACCACCATGCCTAGTCTCAGTTGTCCTCTCAGTGTGCTCTGGGGGTGGAGCCGGTGAGACAGGAGGGAGATCCAACTCCAGGCCCCTGCGCCTGCTTGCAGGTGCTTTAATCTGCTGAGCTATTTAGTGAGCCGCAATGCTTAAAATCGAAGCAGAAAAGTAACTATATATGGAAGAAATACTGAATACTGTATGTCAAATAAACAAAAAACAAATCAAAGATAAAAACCAAAAAAAGAGAAAACAAAAGAAAAACCTTAGAAGACATTTTTACAAAGCAAGAAAATTGATGTTATGTTTTAGATTGAATACTTCCCCCAACATCCCATGTGTTCAGAGCTGGGGAATATGTAAGAAAATTGGGTAATGGGTGGATTGATCTATGATGAATTAGTCCATTTATCAGTTCATAGTTAATGGGTTCACAGAAAGTGAGGCCTTGACTGAAAAAGGAGGCCTTATGAATCTTGTATTGAAAGGATATATTCCTGTCTTGGTTCCTTCCTCTTTCTCAGCTTCCTGGCTGGGTTGAGCAGATTTCTCCCACCATTCCCTTCTCCCATCTTGTTTCTGCCTGAAAGGCACCTGACAATGTACCTAGACCTGTGAAACCACAAGCCAAATAAACCTCTCCAAAAAATGTGGTTGTCAGGTGTTTTACTTTAACAATGAGAACACAACTAATACAAATGAGAAACAAAGACATTGGGAAGTGACTTAATAGTATTGTTAGCTTGAATATGTAGATATTAGAGGAATTTGTAGGGATGAATTTTAAAGGTAGTAAAGGATACTCGATAAATGTTCAGCCAGGATAAATTTCCCAGTACGCTGATAAACATGGTGACTTAGTAAGAAATACTATGAAAGTCAAAGATTTGTGAGATCACTGACAACTTCTCCAACACTTTTAAAGGGAAACTAGAAGAGAAATCCTCCTGTCCAAGCTGTTAATACCAGAGAGTGTGTTGTTGTATAATAGTGCAAGTGGTAAGCCAGTGCATCATAGAGTTGTAAACTTAGAAATTAATGAAAATTGGTTTTGGATTTTCTACCACACTAATGGAATATATTTCCTTGCTTTGCTTAAAATCTGTCTGCCAAATTTATCCAAGCTTTACTTTCATATCACAGCCTTTTTCTTCATCTTTGTATGCATGTTGTCAGTGAACTGAGATTCAAAAATGTAACTCAGCCATGGGCAATCTGATCTTTATCTGTCTCTCTTAAGATATAAAACTTCTGTTCCACTCTGCGCTTGGAAATTTGTTTGACTTCAACTGATCTTCCTTTTAATTTAATTTAAAATTTATTCTATTCTAATTCTTCAAGTCATTTTTGACAATCAGTTGGTGTAATGATTGTTTATTGTGTTTTTTAACTCATATTAGGATAGCAGCACACACCTGAAGTCCCCAGACCTAGCCAAAGATCTTCTTGGGAAGGTGAAACACAAACCTGGGAAGCAGAGTCTGTGGGTGGAACTGCAGGTGTTCACACCTAAGGACTAGAGTAATTTGTCTCTGGAGTGCTGCTGTTGAAGTCAGGCCTAGAAAACTCAGGTAAAGAAAGGCTTGGAGAATCAGAATCGTTACACAGTGTCAAATTCAGTATCAAAAACAACTCATGTAAAATACTTACCAACAAAGTACACTGCATCTCTTAAATGATTTTTCTATCCTAAATTACTGTTATTCACATGCCTCTGGAATTTCTACTTTTATTTTGACTTTTGTATTTTTTTTCTTTTTCTCTTTTCTCTTTTAGTTTACTTTCTGTTTAGCCTTAACATTATTTTTTTCTTAATTTAATTTAATTTAATATGGAAGAGTAAAAGCAGAAGAAAAAACAATTAGAAAAAAAGAAGCAGGGTAACATACAACAATATATGTTATAGATTTTCAAAACATGAATAGCTGATTAATAATAGTTGTCAAGTTATCTATTTTTAATCATCAAATCTGTTGCTCAGATTAACAGATATAGTTATTTGGGGAAATAATTGAATATTGACACTTGCTGTCAAGAAATTTTACTTATTTTTTTCTTGACATTTTCTTGCCTTAATTTATTTTAAAAAATATAATAATTGATACTTAGAAGACCAAGATGAGAGGTATTTAACTATGGGTCTTGTGTTATACATTGCTGGCCTCGATGTAGTTGCAGATCACTGATACCAGCATACAGATTTCATCAAGGTGAAAATTCTAAACATTAAATGCTATTTAAAAAACTAATGGAAATTATGAGTACAATCATCTCAACCATCTTGTATATATACTTGCTTATTTTTCGATTCTTCCTTTTTTCCTATCTTTTCTCCTTTCTCTCATCATTGTTGCTTAAACCTTAAATTTAGTTTCCTTCTGTTTAACTAAATCTATTACACCTTTCAGGTGTTATTCATTCTTTCAGGTTCTTATACTAGGGACACAATATGTTGTGCACACATGTGGGTTTGATTTATTTCACTTATGAGTAAGTAGTTGCATGAACTTACCTATTAAGGCTTTGAGTCTGTCTTTCTTTATAGCTGAGTAGTACTCCATTGTAAAAAGTACCAGATCTTTTTCATCCATCCCTTTAGTGATGGGCATTTTGGTTGTTTCCAAGACTTGTGCTGCTTTATACATGGGTGCACATATAAAACTATGGTGTAATGTTTCTAGTTCTTTTGGGGAAATACCCAGAAGGGGAATAGCTGCATTGAATGGGATTGCCAGTCCCAGATTTTTGAGGAGTCTCCACACTGATTTTCATAGTGGTTGTATAGTCTGTATTCTCACCAGTAGCGGAGAAGGGATCTTTTTTCTCTACAGCCTTTCCAGCATTTGTTATTAGTTGATTTCTTTATGATAGCTATTCTTTCTAGGGGGAGATCATATTTGAATGTTGTTATAGTTTTTGTTTCTTGAAACACCAGTGCAGTGGAACATTGTTTTCATGTATTCATTTTTCACTTGTATTTCTTCCTCTGAGAAGTATGTATTCATCTCACATGCCCATTTTTGGATTGGGTCTTTAAATTTTGGGGGCCGAATATGTTTTAATTCTTTATATAATTTAGATGGAAGTCTTTTGTCAGAGTGATTGTTAGTTGTGCTTTTTTCCCCCAATTTATGGGTGATGTTTTCACTCTCTTGGTGATTTCTTTTGACAAGCAGAAACTTCTCAATAAAATGAGATCCTAGCTGTTGAGACTTTGTAGTATTTTCTGAGCAGTTTGATTTTTGTTCATGAACTGCCTTCTTCTATATCTTCAGGATTTCTACCTACTTTATCTTCCAGGAGATTTAATGGGGTTTGGGGGTTCTTTTTCTTTGTTCTGAGCCCAGTAAGTGGACTCACTGAGTCCTGCTGGCGGCCAGTCTGGCAACTCATTCCTGTTAGACCCCCTTTGTGGAGTTAACATCATTTTATAACAGGACAACCACTGCTATATGGCCAATCTTCAAGTAAAAATGTTCTCCTTTAACACAGGTCAGTGCAACATCAGTCTGACTCCTGCTTCTGATCTCGTCCAACATAACTTCATACCACATAGTTTCTGGAATCATCTAAAATCAAAACAAGGGGGCCAGGGAAATGGCTCAGTAGAATAAGTGATTCCCTGGCAAGCACAAGGGCCTGAGTTCAATCCCTGGTTCTGCAAAATAAATAAATAAATAAATAAATAAATAAATAAATAAATAAATAAAATCAAAACAAAACACAAAACAAGCCCACATCATTACTTTGAGAAACTGAAATCTTTCAGTGGAGATCCATGAAAGCTATTTGCAACCTTTTACCCTTTTACAGAAGGCTCTGCGGAATAAGTTTATAAATGCTTCAGAGCAGCATCTCCACCACTCTTTGCCTCTGTGCATGCTCTTTTGATCCTGATACTTGAGTCTTTTTTCCTGCAATATGTTAGGTATCCTCCTGGATTGCTTAGCTGCCAATACTAGCACAAGGTCATTCTTTCTCTGCAAGATAATTCCTTCACAGATAGGCAAGGTTCATTCCCTCCCAGCACTTCAGTTGTGGCCTTGTATGTTTTGTTATCTGAACACTTTTCTTACTTATCTGAACCACTATATCTTCTGATTGAAGTTTTTCATCCAGGTATTACTTTCTACATAATATATGACACTAACTGAAAACTTATTATTTGTATTTGTCTATTTTCTGTTCCCACTCCTTGGAACTTGATGTTTGTTTTCTGCATTAGTAAGGCTCTTAAAAGCCCATAGTTTTTCAGAAATGATCACTTAGTAATAATGGGACAGATGTGCTATTGTTTTTGTCACCACTGACATGTTATTTTCAGAAAACTCCACAGATTAGTTTGCTTTCATTCATTAAATTATACACTTTCTTTAGATCATTTTTTGTCATCCTTGCCTCATTTTAACTTATCTTTTATTTGTTTCATTGTCATATTCACTATTTGTTTTCCTCAGGCAATACATTTACTGAATTTGTTTTTGTTCTTCAGGTCACATTTCTACATTTTAAAAAATCTGATTCTTCCTACTATTGTGACCATATATCTTCACAAGATTCAAAGACATAAATCCTAGAATGCCATAGCAGAGTACTTTTTATAGTTACTTCTGACCTTTCTTTATATCACTTAGCAAGTTACAAATTTATGGTAACAATGCTAAGCATTAACTTTGGCTATAATTCTTGGAACTTCCAAGACAAATTATAATACTAATTGAAGCTAAAATGTTTGAGTAAAATTTAGAATGTTGATTTGTAGTTAATTTTCCACGTTAATGTTAAGCACTACTAAAATATATTAAAGTGATATCTCAGTGTTAGGTGGAAGATCCTTCAAGTACCCTATTCCTAAATTTCTTAATGCACATTAATTTGCATTAAATTTAAACAAAGCATTATAGAAAAAATGCTTGCATGCACTGCAAAATTATTGTCATTGTGGTGGGCAGAAAATGTCCTCTACAGCAGGATTTCCAGGGTTAAATCTCATGAGTCCTATGTTATATTACATAAGATTTTTCAAAGTTGTGGCCCACAACATAGTTCAGAGAACTAAGCACCTGCTTAGGCAAGCGCAGGGATCCAGGTTCAAGCCCTGGTACAGTATGCCACACCAGCCCCGCCCCCAGGGCATGCTGAGCTGGTGACTGTGGCCTGGCATGACGGCACATGCCTGTAATCTCAGCACCTGGGAGCTGAAGAAAGGACGATCACTACAAGTGCAAACTGTGTTGTGAGACCCTGCAACAACCAAATACACTAAAATAATAATAAACAATAAATAAAGCATTTAATAACCTATATAGAAGAGGGTATTGGCAGAAAAGGAAAACAGAAAAGATACTGATTATGAGAAGTTAATGAGTTTGAGTGTGAGGAACGAGCTCCCACAAACAGCACAGAGCAAAGCCCACTGGAGGAAAAGTCCCAGGAAGTTGTAACTAACGGGAAAGAAGCTGAAACATTCAAAGGTCTGGCAGGGCCAGTGTTATGAAAACACCATAATTAGTAAAAACAGTAGCAGTAGCATACGAATTGTAGGAAGTAGTGGAAGGCCAAATCAGTTCTAGAACAATTGGGTTTTACTCAGAGTTTGAGTGTTCTTAAGGCTCATCATGGATGCTGTGGTTGCAAGATTATTGACATGAGAAAGAGGAGACACTTGCTGCTGGGTGATGAAACATAAAGCAGTGGTGGCTCAGGTCAGGCTGGAGGCTGGAAGAGTCAGTAAGGGGGAGAGTCTATGAAAGCATACACTTGTTTCATGTACAGATGGCATACGGGATTGGAGAGAAAGGGCTCAGTGGTGCCTGAAATGTTTGCCATGAATAACCGGAAATCAAACTTTGCTTTGACTTCCTGAGATAGGAAAGTGAGGAATTGTGGGAGAGATCAGGAGATGACTTTTGGTTATGTGGTGTTAAAATGGAGATACTGAGTAGAATATGAGATATTAGAGGAGCAGGTGCTTAATTCTAAATACAGTAGAGGATGAACATCCAGAGAAGAGCTGAAGCCACAGCATGGTAAAGCATTCAATATAATGAGGCTTTGTACTAAGTGGAATTTGGATGAACTCTTCTTTGGAATAATGAAGTGTTATGACTCAGAGGCCGTTAGTCAGCACAGGAATTCATAAAAGAGAAGTTGGAAGATTGTTCAAGCAACGAAGACCAAGCAGAGACAGAGAAATGGAGTTTAAGCCAGAGAAAGAAGTACTTGCAGAGAATACTATTTTCCCTTTCATTTGTAAATATCTTTAAAATATGTGGATTATTCTTCATATACTTTTCTTAAAAAAAGCCAATGACTAATATTCTCATAATAGCTTGAAATCCTAATATTTATTTTTGATCAATTTAAATATAAAATATTTTAATATTGGTGTAAATATTTTTTGATTAGAAATTTGAGAGTCTGAAAATATATTTATGAGTTTAGAAATAAATAAAACATTTAAAAGGAATACAAAATCTTTATTAACTAACTTACAAGAAGCATAGTAGTACCTCAGCACATGAACTCAATTCTCTCCACAATTCTGGTTACAAACTAATGTGGTTGAGAACTGAGTCACATTTCCCCGTAAGGTGAAAATTGACCCTAACCACTGAATTTGATTCAGTTCTTGTCCAACTTGGTTTGTGACCAGAACTGTGAAAAGAATGAAGCTCATGAACTGAGGTACCACTGTGATACATTTGAAAAAAAATTAGAGGCAGATTTCTATTAAGTATGTTGACATCCTGTTGATATTAATATCAATGTACTATCAAAAAACTTAAATTTTCAAAGTACATTTAACTTTTTATTTTTCGCTTTTCAAATCCTTACAATTCTAAGTATCATATTTTCCAAAATTCAAGATATTCATAAATCTTGAAATTTATGATGATAATATAATTGAAAATAACCTGATAATGAACTTCCAGGATAGACTGATACTTTTTGGTTCAATAAATACTCAAAATGCATCAATTACATGACTTACTAATATACCTTTCAAGTGTAATAGTCAAAAGATGTACAAATCATTCAAGGAATAAGACATGTACATTTAGAGGTCTTTTAAGACTTCATAAGAGCTTCCTAAGATTTCATGAAAGAACCTGCTCTTATTTTATAATAAAACTATTTCAGAAATATATCAATGTCCTCAAATATTTTCCGCTAAAAGTTTCCTGCCTCCTCTCCATTTTTAACAATTATATGTTCAAAACTCATCTTTTGCCACATTTTCCTTATCTATTTATCTTATTTCTTCTCAATTTAAAGAAGAAAACATGGGCTTGATAGACAGCTCCATGGTCTAAGCACCTGCCTGGCAAGTACAAGGACCCAGGTTCCATTCCCAGTACCACATGCTGTGCTGGCCCCGAAATTCCTGGCACACAGTTCTGTCCACCAAAACTAGCTGTGGTGGTGCATTCCTGTAATCCCAGCGCTGGAGAGGCTGAGACATGAGGATCACAATGAGTCTGAGTTGTGTAGCACGACCCTGAACCAAATAAATAAAAAATAAATAAAATGAAATAAATGATAAACAATAGGAAAACACTTCACAAAATACTCATCATATCTGTTCTATGTCTGTATAAACAATGTTAAAGTTACTTATTTGTGGCCATTTGGCTATCTATGAAGCCTGAGGTCTACATAACCAAGTAACTCAATGAACACATAGACTATCTTTAGCTAAGCAAGCCAAATTTGTAAGTCAGTCCTAAGAGAAAGAATAAAATAAACATTTTCCCATGTTTACCCTCTTATGTTATTCATGTTATTCTTAGAGGTACCTGTCACTTTCAGTAAACACAATTACAATACCCAAAAAGATTTGTATGCTTTGATTTTTTGTTCATTGTGAAGAAACTATTCCTATAATTCTAATTGACTTCTCTCAACCATTTTTATGCTGATCACTAAAAAAGGGCCCATGTCCTCTGCTAAAAGACCTTGGGACAGTGACCCTATTCTCACAACTAGAAATCTGCTTTGGATATGTTTAGTTGATTCTCACCAAAATAAGAGATAGTTGAAGTACTACAGTGTTGCCATCCTAGCTTTATTTCTCTGTGGCTGGCCCAGCCTGCCCTGGGGTTGGGGCTGGTGTGGCAGTGGTGCCAAGGATCGAACACCATCCCTGTGTGCTTGCCTAAGCTTCCCTAAGCAGACGCATTAGTCCACTAAGCTATCTCACTGGTCCTGCATCTTAGCTTTAAAGGAGACATTATTCTGAGGTTTTAAACCAGCCCATTGCTCTATCCTTGTATAGAAATGCAACTATAGGTTCAAAGATTCAGTATAAGTGAAGTGGAATAATGCCTGGGAATATGGTAAAAGAGTTCTTAAAACTCAAAATTTTATACACTTTTTTTCAAAATCTTTTTTTCCCTCTGCCTCTTTCTCTCTTCCCCTCATTTCTGCTCTCCTCCCCTCTCTTCCTCTATCCTCCCTTCCCCTTCCTCCTCTCCTCTCCTCTCCTTTCCTCTCTTCTCTTTTCATCTCCTTTCTTCACTTATCTCTCCTTTCCACTCTACAGCTCTCAAAATTTCTTTCTTCTTCTTTAAACACATATCTCATATTCACAAGAAGAAAATAGACAAGGTTTATTACAGCCTCTATTTAATTTGAGGTCAATATTTTATCTTTTCTATTTTTAGCAGTGAATTTATTTTCATTAACAATGGGGTAGGGTACTTTTAAAATTGTGTTACTCTTTTCAGATTGATACCCCAATTTTATAAAGCACAATATTTACACACAAAATAATTCTGATGAGGGCAGCTTTGGCAATTCATTTAGTGTTAGTGAAAATACTGAATTTTTTCTACATTATTCTCTTTTTAGTGTCTTTTTAACAGAAAGTGTCATGACATATGCATTGAAATTTTAAGTAAACGAACCAGGGAAAGAAAGCAATTAATGATCATTATTGGAGTTTCTAAAAGTTAGGTTGCCTATAGACAGGCATCTATCTTTATAAAACCATATCAGTTTTATAGCTTTGGCTTGTCATAACTGGTCCAAGGAAAAGTAATTGAATATTGCAAAATAACCTGTGACAGGAGCAATTGCATACCATAAAAACAGTATGAGGTAGGGATATGTTTTTCTTTTCACAACTTGAATATTTTTATCACTTGATATTCATGTTGTTGAAATGTTTTGGGATAATGTTAAGCAATATTCTCTAATATTTCAGAAAAGAAGAGTTATTTTCCCTTGCATATACATTCATTTCTTAAATTTTTCTTTAAAATATTTTGGTTTGCCTATCTATCATTTTCAGAATTTCAGAAATGTTTTAATGCAGTGATAGTTTGCATGTCAACCAACAAATATTTGCTAGGTACAAGAGACAGAGATCCTTCCTCTTAACTGCTTTTATAATCTTTGTAGCAGCTTTGGTGTGCATTAGCATCTAAGTCATGGTCCCCAAGGAATGTGCTCTAATTAGGTGCCACCTCTGTTTCTGTCTTACAACTTTGATTTTTTTTTTTAATGTATTTGATGCAGGGTCCACTGAGCAGTTTGGACTCATAGTGATCCTCTTGTTTGAGCCTCCCCAGTGCTGAGAATACAGGTGTGCACCACCACACCGGGTCTTGGTGGCTGGCTCCATGGGTCTAGGGGAGAGCTGCTTCGGCATGTGGTACTGGGTATTGAACCTGGGTCCCTGCACTTGCTTAAGGAGGTGCTTAGTCTGCTGAGCTATCTTACTGGTCCTTGACTTATTTTTTTTTAATCAGTCTCCATAGAGACTCTCAGAAATTGTCAATGCATATTATATTTCAAGTTGTCATGGTGGGGTACTGGGAAAAGTTTTAATTAGCAATAATCACACCTTGGAAAAACCTCATTGGTTACCATACTGCAACTGTACAGAGCTACAGCTTTGATTTTGTATATCTCTCAAATAATCTCATATTCTGACATTAATGTCATTCTCAACCTTAAATTGTTTGATATAAAAAAATACTTATTGATATCACAATGATCATAATTAACTTCGGGTGTGTATTTTTTGAGGAAATTGTGAAGAGAAGCAAAGAAAAAGTTTTTGCAATCCTTCATAAACTACAGTACAAATGAATGAACTCCTTCCTGGTATTTAAAGTTGTAGTTTTGCCATTGCTATCAATTTCTGATGTAGAAACTTAAATTGTGCAATCAAACAGTCATTTTTATGAAATAAAATTAAATAGTCATTCTTTGTTTTTGCAAAGTAAATGAGTACTTTTTCAAACAGGGAGTTTAGTTCTGCTCCTTGGGATCCATGACAGACATCAGATTCAGAATATGTTCATTTAAACCAGGAAGATTAGTAAAATGACTAAACTGAAATCTAGAACTTCAACATACACCCTTTCTTTGGAAATACAAACCAAAAGGGATGATTGAATCAAAAAGTCACAGATTAGGGTCGGCCAGATAGCTCAGCAAACTAAAGCTTCTGCTTAGGCAAATGCAGGTACCAGAGTTCTATCCCTGGCGTGCCATGCCAGCCCTACTCCCTTGGCACGCTGAGATGACGATTGAGACAGGGAGTGATGGCGCGTGCCTGTAATCGCAGCGCTTGGGAGGCTCAACACAAGCGAATCACTATGAGTATGATCTGTGTAGTGAGACCCTATGGACCCTCTACTAAATACATTTTTCAAAAAGTCACGGATTGGAAAAGCAGTTTTCCATTTGAAGCTCATTTTAGTAAATTCCCCCATACTTAAGCATAAGAGCTATGTCCCCTGAGAAAGGGCACATCCCCAGCACCCTGCGTGCCAATGTCAGCGTCCTTGAGAGAGGGACAGCTCCACCTATCTCTCACGTCAGCCCTGCAGTCCAAAACCCCTGCCATGGTCTCTGACTGCCCTAGGCTCTGCTGCGGCGGAGAGGGGAGGCCTCAGCTGCTGAGTGCGCCGCTGCTGCACTTCCAGCGTTCTCCAGAGCACGCCTACCAGCAAGTGGAATCCCAGCACTGAAGACCAGCGTGAGACAGTCTTATTTCACAAATAGATTTATTCTGAGTCCTAATAAGGTATACTTTGCTCATTAAGTTAATCTTTTAACACTACATTAGGTTATTTTTAGAATAATAATTTAACCCTTGTTATAATGGCACATAAAATTAGATCATTAAATTAGATCATTAAAATGAAATAGTTATTTTAACAGAAGAGTGAATTTTCAATATAATAAAAATGTACGGACTACTTTATTAATTGAAATCCTTTAGGTTTTTTTTTTTTTTTTCCAGAAAGGAATACATTTGCAGACTGGGATTTTGACAATTCTTTTATAAATTCTTAATAAACCAAACCAATTTCTAGGATGTGAAGAAAATAATATGAACAGTTATACTAAGGATCAAATAAAATGTTTCTACATCTTTTTTATAACAAGTACAGTCAAAACTATGAAGTTTTCTGATAGGGTATGGTTGTCTTCCATAATAAGCTTGGAGCGTATTGACCAATATAAGATATACTAATAGTAAGGTATAAGATCTCTAGTGAGCCACAACAGTTATGACTCTAGTGATCACTGTAGAAACACCAAAAATACTTATAAGAATCAAAGAGAGAGAGAGAGAGAGAGAGAGAGAGAGAGAGAGAGAGAGAGAGAGAGAGAACAGGGACAATAGCATAGCTTGTGACAAGTTCTATTTTTCCTTATTCAAATGTATTAGATTCATCTTGATAGTCGTTTGCTTTGAAACTTTACTAAGCTACTAGGATGAATTAGAATTTCACAGCTAACACACTTATGCCTGACATACATGTCTTTTCTAATGTGTAATAAATTTGGAATATATGAATGGAGAAACTGCTATATGTGCTCCTTCTGCGTGCTCATGACTGATAAAAGATCTACAGTAGATGTTAGCAAATACTTGTAAATGACCAAATAACAAGTATATCGCAGGACCTAGGTTTGATCTGACCCCACCACTGGGGCATGGCAATAGAGAGTGGGTGTGGTGGCATGCGTCTGTAATCCCAGCGCTTGGGAGGCTGAAAACAGGAGGATCACTATGATTCTGGTCTGTGAGGCCCTGTAGAATCCCAGTACATGGGAGGCTGAACACAGGAGAGTCACTCTGAATCCTATCTGTATAGTGAGGCCCTGTAGTCCCTGTACTAAATACACTTTTTAAAAGCTGTATATCAGCCAAGATTTGATATACTTTTCTCCATTACTCTTCCATTTTATTTGTCTATATTATCTTAAGACTATGCAACAAGTATTCATGTGTGAAACATACTGTTCTTTTCCCACAGCAAACTTATGTGCTCTAAATTTCGACTGTTGTTCTCTAGGCTGTTGGCTGTCACACTATGCAGGGCCTTACATTCACCTAAAAAATTTAGAAACACAGGTGCCAGAACACCATTCAGATATTCTCAAACTAAATGTGTAAGCCTTTCATGTCTTTATTTTAAATATGCTTCCTATGAAGTTCTTAAACAAACACACACACACATACATACACACACACTTTTATGAGACACACATGCAAGTATATACTTACACACACATACCTACACAACCTTAGAAAAAAATAGATTTATATATTTATAATACTTATTTATATCCTGATCCATGAAAATTATAATTCCTGGGTATAATTACTTCCATAAGAAATAAAAAAGATATACAATGAGGAAATCTTATTTTCTGTTCATACTGTATTTTAATGCATAAGTGTATTTAAGTCTAGTATTTTCCTCATTTATCTTCTGTGGAAGCCAACTTTTCAAAATCTTTGGTGTTATTTTAGTATTTCTTAAAATGTGTACTGTATCTAATGCCATAAAGTATCTCCAAAAAATTTAGAAAAATTTAAATAGTGAATTTAAGTTCTATATTTGCAATGTCCATTAGAAAATTGTAATATTTTTCATATCTTACAGAAAGAAATGTACTTAAATTTACCAGAGTTGCTTTCATATTTTCTTTTTTATATACCATAAGTTTACTAGTTGAACCCTTGTTAGTGTTTAAATCACATACTGTGAGAACTCTTTAAGTAGATTTTTTTAAAGGAATTTCCTATTCTAACTTGTAAGTCACTAGTGACTGTAGAAAAGAATTGCCGAACTACTATGCTGAAGTAGTGTGCTAAGAAAAAACAAAAAGAGAATAAGGAGTGGGAATGAAGAAAGAACTCGCTGACAAATATTAAATTATGAATATCAATAGCACAGAACCAGATTAAATTCATTTATAACTCAATAGGAATCTATGAAGTTAAAGGAAAAAAATAATTTCTGCATCATTGATTAAGGACATTTTCTTCATCAAGAAAATAATATAAACTCAAATCTCAGTATATCTCATCTTATTAAAACAAAACACAATCAGTAAAATTCTCTGAGGAGTAATTCTTTATAAAGAGTGTTGCTGCTTGGATACTTTCGGTATCAGAAAAAAAGAAAAGAAAGAAAGAAAGCATAGTTGAAATTGGCGTAATGCAAACCATGAAGTGGACTGTGGATCCTGCTTCAGAAGTTAAGCAATTAAGCCTTAAAATTCTCTGAGACCAGATTGAAACCTCTAGAATAATTTTGCATTAATAAACGATATAGTTACAATTTCTCTTTAAACATAGAAAAAGCATAGAGAAAATACCTGTCTTCATTTTTCAGTGGTATTAGATCATGGATCTCACATATCAATAGAAAGTTCATTTTAATAAGTATTAATTAGAATACAATTCTTTCAAATCCACTCTTTTCTCATACGTGATTCAGTACTATTTTGAATGAGTAATGTAATTAATCTATGAAGATATATAAGATGCCATAAAGAAAATGATACCTAGTGATGAATACTTTTGAAATTATTAACCACTCATGAAAAGATCATGGAAATGGTGAAATGAGGTCCATGTTGCATGCTAGAATCTCCAACCTCCTGGGAGGATCAGCAAGGAAGATCGCGGGTTCCAGGTGAGCCAGTACAAGAAAATGAGAACCTACCTCAAAAATAAAATAAAACACAATAAAAGGCCTGGAGTACTATAAAAACAAGAAAGTAAGAGAGATAAACAGCAATAATAATAAGGAATGAGGGTAATGCTCTGTTGCATAGAAGATATAAACCTGTGGCTTATTCTCCACATCTTCTGACCCCCCAAGAAAGAAAAGACAGTAAAACAGATTACATTATTTAGACTACAGTTGTTTATTTCAAAAGTTACGAGAATTTTTGGTTGTTGCTATTTGCTTGCTTGCTTGCTTATATGCTAGGATTAGCACCAAGGCCTTGTAAATTCTAAGCATGGGCCCCACAACTAAGCTATTAAATCAGCCATAAGAATTGAGATTTTCATGAATTGAAAATTTTCACAGGTGACTATCTTTACTTATTTAAAGCATGACATAGCATAAAAATTTCTAAAATAAACATTCTTATGTACTTGTTAGTTATCACAGTTACCTATTAACAATCAAAGGACAGGCAATAAAACTCAAAGGCAGGTGATAAAACATCTCAAAGCAGTCACATGATTTTGGTATTTATTTATATTAAATCTTATTTATTTATTTTTATTTGGCACGGGGTCTTGCTCCACAACTTGGACTCATAGCGATTCTCCTATCTCAGCCTCCCCAGCACTGGGATTACAAGTGTGCATCACCACACCGAGTTTCATTTACCAGCACAGTGCACCTGAGAATGCAGGGCCAGCACAGCATGTACTACTGGTGATGGGACTCAGATCATTGTGCTTGCCAGGCAAATGCTTAGTCCGCTAAACTATCTCCTTGGCCCTGAGTTTAGTATTTATAAGAACATGAGATGTTAAATGGGACACTGACTTCTCCATAATCTACATCAGCCAAAAAATAGGGATAAAACTTTCACAAAATAATTGAGAACTTTGTTATCATTTTGCATCACAAGTTAAAACAAACAATATGGGCTAGTGTTTCAGAGGATCATAAATGTTTTACATACTGCTAGCAATAAGTCCATAGTAAGACAAATGTACTGGCTATTTTTCAGAGTTAAGTACACTAATAAATTAAAAAGAAGAAAAATAAATGCATTTGTAATTTAAAATGCATACAGAGAGACAATAATATAAAATATGTAAGCACTTGTGCATAATAATTGATTATATCGAACATGAAAGTTATGAAGTATATTAATGTACATAGATGAGATGGTCAAATAATTGTAATCTTAGAACATTTATTCTGATGGCAAGATGTAAAAATATAGCCTCAATCACAACAGAAACTAGGACATATTACTGAATTGGAAATGAATTCATATATCCAATTGACTAATACCTAGTCACAGTTTAAATAATTGACTGAAAATACAGTTTGCTGGCCTGACCTGATAGCTCAGTGGACTAAAGTATCTGCTTCGGCAAAGCTCAGAAGCCAGGGTTCAATCCATGGCATGCCAGGACCGGCCCAAGTCCCCAGGAGCGCTGAGGCGGTGATTGAGACTGGATGTGGTGGCACATACCTGTAATACCCGCACTTGGGAGGCTGAAAACAGGAGAATTACTATGGTCCTATCTATGTAGTAAGACCCTGTAGAACTCGTCCTAAATAAAGACTAAATAAATAATAAAATACAGTTTGGTGAGGAGGAGAATTCAGAATGATTTTGTTTGTGTGGGAAAAAAGTCACAGCATCCATTAGATATAGAGCTTGAGAAAGAGTAGCTATCTAAATGGACCTAGTGGGAAGGTATGTGGTTGGATTTTGAGGGAGAATGACAGCAGCTCTTAACAGCTGAGAAACTGTAGTGTTAGTAATGAATGGTAGTCAATGGTAGTGACTTTCACCTCCTAAAGTAAGTCGTACAAAGAAGAAGGGCAGAGGACAGAGGTCAAACGTCTTTCAGTGTCTGTTTAAAGAAATGAAAGTAAATTATCAAAGAAATCTAATGCTAGTATAAGGTTGATGAAATTAGGTGCAGAAAGATAGTTCAACAGATGAGAGTGACTTTCAAAAAGAGATGTTTGAAGAAATGAGTAGGAAAGAGTATAAAAAGCATAAATGGAATTGCAGAAATATGCAGGATTGACAAGTGTGCATGACATCAATCAATTGAGAAGGTCATAACTATGCTACAATATCTAGATTCAAAGTAAGGTTACTCAGAAAGGTTCTAATTTTTTTAACACTGCTTTAGGTGTGTTGAAGATGTTATGCAGGCTATTATTCTGGCTTATATTATGAAAAGAGTGGGTTGTGGCAGGATAGTTGTGCTTGTAAAAGTGGTATCACAGTGATGAAATACGCTTATTCATCCTTGTAAGTGGTGAACTAGTATGTTCAAAGAAAGATTATAGAGATCCAGGTTTATAGCTCAGCTGCATAGTGCCTGCCAGGCAAGCACAAGGTTCAGTATCTGTTACCTGAAAAAAATTACATACAACCAGGACTGGAGAGATAGCTTAGTGGTCTAAGTGCCTGCCTGGCAAAGTCAAGGACCTGAGTTCCGTCCCCAGTAAAGTGTACTGTGAGGCTCTGGACCCCACGCGCAACTTGCTGGCCTCCAAAACCAGGCATGGTAGTACACACCTGAATGTCAGTGCTGGGGAGACCGAGACAGGGGATTACTCAAGTCTGAGCTGTGTAGTGAGCCCCTGTACCAAATAAAAATATAAATGAAATATTTTTAAAAAATGAAAAATAGTGCTCCAGAGATAGCCCAAGCCCAGGCCTGGCAAGTGTGTGGGAGAGACTGAATGCTCCCCTGTGCCCGCTGGACCTCCCCAGATCAAGCCCAGACCCACCACATGAGTGTGACCTTTGGGTGTGCTCTTGGGACACCATCAACCCTCCAGAGCCAGCTGAAGCCCAGGCCCAGCAAGTATGTGGGAGACATTCCTCGCTCCTCTGCACGCACTGGACCTCTCCAGACCAAGCCCAAACCCTCTCCATGAGTGAGACATTTGGCTACGTTCTTGGGACCCCTCCACCCCTCTGAAGCCAGCCCAAACCCAGGACCAGCGAGTGTTGCACCAAAGCTCTACAACGAAGTCAGAGGTCAGTGCTATACAAAATGACAAAGAGAAAGAGCAAAATGCAATCTCAGGTCCCAAGCCCAACCAGGACAAGTGCATAGGACACTAGCACAGAACAAACTGGGAATCGCACAGCTGAAATGTCTGAATCAATAGCATAGGAAGTAAAGAGACAACCACAGAGAGGTACAGAGGAACTCAAATTACAAATAACCTCGGAAATAAAAAAAAAAATTTTTAATTTTTTTAGAGATTAATAGCATCTGAAGTAAAGAATCAAATGCAGAAACATATAGAGGAAATCAGATCAGAAATTATCTTTGTAGTAAAAGAATTCATAACTAGTTCTCAAGAAGACACTAATTAAAAAAATAGAGATTAGATAAATAGAAAAAAAATCTCTAATTTTTTTAGAGATTAATAGCATCTGAAGTAAAGAATCAAATGCAGAAACATATAGAGGAAATCAGATCAGAAATTATCTTTGTAGTAAAAGAATTCATAACTAGTTCTCAAGAAGACACTAATTAAAAAAATAGAGATTAGAAAAACAACGGATCCCTTGAATAAGCAATACAGGAAAGAAATAGAGCACATGAAGTACAGTCAAAGAGATATATAATTAAACAAGAAATTCAACAGTATGTACCATGCAAGGAAAATTCAAGCGTAATTTAGCGGAATTTATGGGATACGATGACAGCAATTCTCAGAGGGAAATTTATAGCTGTGAACTAACATATTAGGAAAACAGAACGGGAACAAGTAAACACACTGATATTTTCTAGATCTCCAACATTTAGAAAAGGAAGAGAAAACCAAACCCAAACGCCAAAGACAGGAAGAAATCATAAACATTAGAACAGAAATTAATTCAATTGAAATGAAGAAAATAGTTCAAAGAATTAATAAATCAAAAAATTGGTTCTATGAAAGATTAAATAAAATTGGGAAGTCCTTAGATAACCTCATCAAAAACAGGAAAGAAAAAATTCAAATACTAGCAATAGGGAATGAAAAGGATGCAATTATCACAGACCCAGTAGAAATTCAGAAGATTATCAATAGCTACTTTGAGAATCTTTACTCACACAGAATAGAAGACACAGAAGAAATACACAGTCCTACAAAGTTACAAATTACTCAAACTAAATCAACAAGATATAACAGCTCTCAATAACCCAAAAACAACAATTAATATATGAAATGTAATAAAAAATATACTGTCAAAGAAAAGTACAGGTCCTGATGGATTCATAGCTGAATTCTACAAGAAATTTACAAGAGATGTAGTCCCTATACTCCTCAAACTCTTCAATGAAATTCAAAAGGAAGCAATCCTCCCAAAATCATTCCTAGAGGCAAGTATTATACTGATATCAAAACCAGGAAAAGACTCAACTAACAAAAGAGAGCTACAGGCCAATCTCCCTCATGAACATAGATGCTAAAATCCTAGAAAATAGAATACAGCAAATCATCAAGAAGATTATACACCCTGAATAGGTAGGATTCATCCCAGGGATGCAAGGATGGTTCAATATTTGAAAATCTATAAATGTAATACACTATATCAATAGAGCCAAATCTAAAAACTACATGATCATTTCAATTGATGCAGAAAAGGCTTTTCACAAAGTCCAACAGCATTCATGTTCAAAGTCCTACAGAAAATTGGAATAGATGGCCTCTCCTTCAATTGATAAAAAAGATCTATGACAATTCAATGGCTAGCATAATTCTAAATGATGAAAAACTGAAATCACTTACTTTCAGATCTGGTACAAGACACAGATGTCCTCTATCACCACTCCTATTCAATATAGTTCTGGAATCATTAGCTACAGCCATTAGACAAGTGAGAGAAATAAAAGGAATAGGAATAGTTGAATAAGAAGTTAAATTATCACTATTTGCAGATGACATGATACTTTACTTGGAAGACCCAAAAAATTACACCAAGATGCTACTAAAATTAATACAGAAATTCAGTAGAATAGTAGGATACAAAGTCAATACCCAAAAGTCAATAGCATTCCTCTACACAGACAACAAACACACTGTGAGGGAAATTATAGAAACAATACCTTTATAATAGCACCGCAGAAAATGAAATACCTTGGAATTAATCTAACTAAAGAAGTCAAAGATGTTTTCAAGGAAAACTACAGTACTCTAAAAAATGAGATTGTGGAGGATTTCCAAAAATTGAAATATATTCCCTGCTCCAACATTGGAGGATGAACCAACATTGTAAAGATGGCCATACTCCCAAAATTGCTGTACAGATTTAGTACAATCCATATCAGACTACCACCAATAGACATCACAGAGCTAAAGAAATCATTCCTTAAATTTATTTGGAATCTGAAAAGACCTAGAATGGCAAAGGCAATCCTGGGCAACAAAGACAAGACAGGAGGCATTACAATTCTTGACATGAAAGCATACTACAAATCTTCTGTGTTAAATTCAGCACGGTACTGGCAAAAAAATAGACCTCGGGATCAATGGCATAGATTAGAAAATGCAAAAGCCTGTATGTACACACTCAGCCTCCTTATCATCGACAAAGGGGCCAAGCATGCTTACCTAAAGGAAAACAGCCTCTTTATCAACTGGTGCTGGAAAAACTGGCTCACTACATGGGGAAAACTAAAACTTGACCCAGGCCTATCACCATGCACTAAGCTAATGTCAAAATGGATTAAAGAACTAAACATTAAAACTGAAACAATGAATATCCTGGAAGAGAAAGCAGGAAGAACTCTTGAAGATATAGGGGTAGGCAAAGAGCTCATGAACAAAAATCAAATTGCATAGGTAACACTAGAAAGAATTAACAACTGGGACCTCCTCTTATTGAGAAGTTTTTGCACATCAAAAGAAATTGCTAACAAAGTGAAAAGAAAACCTACAAATTCGGAAAATTTCTTGACTAATAAGCACTCAGACAAAGATTTGCTCTCTACAATTTATAAAGAATTAAAAAAATTAGTGTCCCAAAAATTAAAGAGCTAATCCAGAAATGGGCATCTGATATGAACACATATTTCTTAGAGGATAAAAATAAAGAAGGAATAAATATATTAAAAATGTTCCACATAATAGCCATCCATGAAATGCAAATTAAAACAACATTGAGATATCATCTCACCCCATAAAGAATGGCTATCATAAAGAAATTACCAAAGACAAATGTTGGAGATGCTGTGAGGAAAAAGGAATCCCTCTCCACTGTTGGTGGGAATGTAGACTGATGCAACCATTATGAACATCAGTGTGAAGACTCCTTAAAATCTAGGACTGGAAATTCCATTCAAACCAGCTATCGCTCTACTGGGAATTTTCCCAGAGGAATTGCAAATATCATATCATAGTGATTTATGTGTATCTAGGTTTATAGCAGCACAATTTGTGTTAGCTAAATCTTGAAGAGGACCAAGATACCCATCACCTGAGGAATGGATGAAAGTATATGATATTTTTATACAATGGAGTATTACTCAGCTATGAAGAATAATAAACTCGCAGTATTTATATTTAAGTGAAGCCCCTTGAAGATATACTCATAAATGAAATCAACCAGATGCACACATGTAAATATTGTACAGTCTCCCTAGTAAAAGAACTCAAAAGAAGAGATAAAAACAGAAAGGTATAACACAATTAAAAGGAAAGCGAAAATTTGAGGATTAGACGATGAAAAGAGGGCAAGGAGAAAAGCTAGGAAACATGACAGGGAAAAAGTCATACATTTATATGTACAAGATGGGTTAGTCAATGATCCTAAGAATCTTCAGCATCATTTTGAGACTAGCAGTTAATTGGTAGGATTCTCATTATGACTAAGTATATAAACTGATACCTGTGAACCAAGCAACTGCACTGAAGATAGTAATGTCTAATGGTAGGGTCATGCTTGGACTGCCTGTCACTCTCGTCTTCTAAATATGTACTGCTTGTCATGACATACCAGTTATTGCCATACCATTTCTCAAGTAAATGATTTTTGTTTTTTTTTAAAGGGTAATAAATGAAAACTAGAGAGAAGAAAATAAGTGTCACTGGACTATCCTGTATATGGTTAGATTTCTAAACTTACGTGTAAAAATACGTAACTGTTTATTCCTATTTATTTAATTTTTAAAATTTTTATTCTTCATATTCTGGATGGACCTAAAGGTTAACATATCAATACTTGATGGAAAATACCTATTTGATGTTATGCCTAAGATGTTTCATATTCAAACAGATAGTGAGGCTAAGCTCAACTGCCCATATTGTAGGATAATAATAATAAGCTTCTCTTCTGCAGGGTTAACAACCCAAGTTGGCAGACAAAAAATTACAGAAAAAGAAGGGCCGCAAAGACAGCCAACATTTTGGCCCTAGCCTTTCAAGGTCAGTGAATACTCAGGATATAGGAGAACCTATACTCTAGCACCATGTAACTCAGTTATGTCCCAAAATTTATGATCAAGGTGATTATGGGGCCACAAAGGGAAATGATCATTGATGTAGAGTGTACCTAAGGAGAGTCACATGTGGAGAAGACATTCTCAGGCTTTCACAGAGAGCAAATTGGTCATCCACATGGCTGACACTAACAAAGTATCTACAAATGTGGTACAGGGTTTCTGGGTAAATCCTGAGGGGATTTCACTGACCTTATCAGATACAAAATCTACAGTTCTTGTCATATAGGTGTTGCTTTATCTTGGTCTTAACCATCCAAAAGAAAAGTATAAAAAGTAAATCCATATTAATATGCTGAGCTGTGAAAGGCTCTAATCAACAACTTTTGCCATTGCCAGTCTTATGGAAAACCCACTACCATAATGGACTACTGCCCTATATTGAAATATTTTTCTGAATTCATGCACCTACAATATTTAAATGGCAGTGGAATACCCTTCTCTGACATAGTTAACCAAAAAAGGGGATACAGATAAATGACCATTTTGTATTTGTATATTCAAAATAGTTACAATAGATATACAGCTGCATTCTCTTAATTCAGTGACTAGATAGATTTGTTCTAATCTTGTTTGTGGACAAGATATCATGTCTGCATCGTGTACAATGAATAACTACTAAGACAACAACATACAATGTATTAATTATTAGTACTGTGCTAGTAATCAATTTTGAATCTGTCTTATTCCTTTGTTTGTGAATAAAATTATTTTAAAATTAAAAATTGTATATACAACAAGAAAAATGATAGTATTTATGTCTAAAATGTAATTGTTATACATTAAGTATACCTTCCATAAGTGGAGATCTTTATTGTATTAATATTACTTAATAACTATAACATATTTTATGCCTGTGTAAAATATACCTCAGATGATTAAAGTGCTATAATATGAAACAGAATGTGTAAAGATTAATCAAAGAAAGTGCTAGAGAATTTTTGTCTTACACAAAGATGGAGATGCCTCGCCCCAAAACACAAGGAATATATAACAATAAAATATATATTTGAGAATAATTTCTGTTTTACAAATAGCTGTATTGTAACATAAAAGACAGCAAACTAAACTCTCCAAACGATATGGCTGGAGAACATGGTTGGAGATGAACTCCTTAACATTGTATCCGACAATGGTTACTGAAAACAAATGATATGATAAAGAACGGAAAATGTTTCTTACTAACATAAATAAAATCACACACACAAATATATTCCATTTATTTTATAATTATGTAGCTGTGTTTCACTCTGTTACCAAAACCTTTGTAATATATATATATATATATATATTTTTTTTTTTTTTTTTTTTTTTTTTTTTTTCCGGAACCAGGGATCGAACTCAGGCCCTTGCGCTTGCCAAGGAAGCGCTTATTCTACTGAGCTATCTCCCCAGTTCTGTATTGTGTATTTTTGAGCACAAGATCATAGCCATGTGCCTAGAGGTGGAAAAACAAAAGGATCAGAAAACTTGTGTGCTGTGTCAGTTTTCCTGCAGATGGACCAAGGCTGCCGAGGTCAAGAATTCCACAATAGAAATATCACAGCAAACATGCTTGGTGGCTGACAGGCACTTAACTTGTGCCATCTGGGAAAGCCAGAGTAAGAACCCACAAAAGAAAGACAGGGACTGGGTAGAGGCCTCACTGTTCAGCCCCATGAGGCACCCAGACATCCCCAGCAGTGCTCTTTACTAGCTCCCTATGTGTTCCTTAGTATAATAAAGTTAATCATCAATGTACATATTAAACATCCTGAGTGGACATTCATGGACAGTAATAGTACATATAGAATTACTATTGCAAATTTTTATCAAATCTGATGGATAAATATATATAAATACATTTCTTACTAGTTTAATTCACTTTTCTGATAAAATTATATTTTCTATCACTGCCTAATTTATAAAATATACAATTTTTTAATTATTTTAGAAGAATTTATGTGCATTCTTCTTTCCTTTCCTAAATTTTAGGTCTTGTAAAGGCAGACTATAACAATTGATTTAATTTAAAATTAGAACTTTGTGCAAGCAAAACAACATATGTGCACTGAAGTTACTGTTTTATTTATTTATGACTTTTAATAAACTAAAATAAATAAAAAACAGCATATTTAAGAATTTATAAGATTATCTAATTTTAGATTTATCATCTTAAATATGTTTTAAAATTTTCCTTTGTTGTTTCCTTGACCATTAAGAAAATAAGACTCAGGAAATGAAAGGAATATATCATATGATCTCAAATTTGATTTGAAGATCCTTGAAATCCTTATTCTGATACTAGATACTATAACAGTATCCTAAAAATATTAGCGCATGGATGCAAAGTATTACCATTGTTAATGTTAGTTTATATTGTATCTCAAGCATTTTTAACTGGTTTTATTAATAGAAACACATATATTTTTTAAAGAAAAGAAACATTATTTCCTTTTATAGGACAAATTAAATTTTAGTCATATTTAATTGGTAGATTTAATTATACAACTAATATTAATAACATTATCCAGTTTGTTTTCCACTTAGAATTGTCTAATATAATGTTAAGTAGCACTGCTCTACTTTTAAATTGCTTTTTTTCTTGTCTTGAACTCGAATTTAGAAATGGCAGAATCTCAAAAGAGGTAGAGGGTAATTTCCCACAAGACCCAGCTAATTTATAGCTCTCAACACACCAATGACCCCTGCAATTTGGCAGTTGCTTCATTAATTCTTTTACACCTGCTCCATTTATCTTAGAAAAAATAGACAGATAAACGGCACAATCTTTTTTCACTGCAGCCATTGTGAGGAACAGTTCTTCACGTCTTTCTAGGGTAAATTGTAACCAGCATTACGGAGAACAAAAAGACAGCCATGTCAGATGGATGCTGTGAGTTTGTCACTGGGATGAAGCAGAAGAGTTTGAAAAGCCACATATATTTTGGAAGAAGTTTTACTAGTCTTTGAAGTGATGTCTATTCAAGGAACAAATTCAGTTTTCATGGAGGACTTTTAGTATATAGACATATTCTTAAAATTTTAAAAATAAATGAAGCTGGTCTGAAACTTGAAACAGTGTTTTCTTCTATCTAGCGAAAGTTCTTCCAATCAAAAAAAGATTACATTAATTAAAAATAAAATGTTTTACTTTTACTTTTAACTAGCCATGCAAGTATTTTTTCCTTCTTTTTTTGTAGATATGTCTGTTTTCGTACTCTGTGAAATTCATGAAAACGTCTACGTAGGGATTTTTATTGTTATCATGTTTGTTGTTTCTTGCTTAGAGAAAACAGCTTTAATTCTTGTTCTTCAGTAGGTAACTAGTACATTTTGGAAGATAAAGTAACAAAGCCACTCTAAAACAATTTTTAATAAATTTCACTTATTATATATGTTAAAACTGGATATAATCTCAAAGTATATATTTAGATTTTACTTCAATATTCTTACTTATTTTTGATTGATAATAATTAGAGCCTATTTAATTATTCAGTAAATCTCCTTGCTGATATTAACCAGAAATATGTTTTAATTTCTACACAAGCTGGCTATAATATTGCATCACATACTCATTATGTAGAAAACTCAAAATTTATACCCCTGATGTCAACAGAATGAATAAGAAATTACTGAAAAATCTCATCAATTCATGACCACTAAAGTAAGATCAACTAAGTAACCTATTTGAGATTGATACAGCACTCAGACTTTTATCTATTTCAATCCTACTTATAAGCACATAAAAACATAATTAATGTTTCAGATGCTATTAAGCATTATGTTAGTTTTTAAAAGTCAAAGGGACTTTGGCATTCCCACATTCATTATAGCAATATTCTCAAAGCCAAAAAATTGAAACAATTTGCATCCATCAACTGATTCATAGGTAAAGAAAATGATACATAGTGAATCACTATTCAACTATAAAAGAACAAAATCATCTCACTTCCAATGAAGTGGATGGATGGAAGTGGAAGTGACTATGTTAAGTAAAATAAACTAGAGGAAAAAAAGTCAAATAGGACATATTCTCACTTATATGTAGAATCCAAAAATTTATAGAAGTTGAGACTACAGTGGTGGATACCAGATGCTGGTTTAGGAGTTTAGGGATAGAGAAATTCTGACCAGTGAGCTCTAACTTGTAATTAGTAATTCTACTTGCTACTATATCACAAGATGATTACAGATAACACTACTGCACCGTATAAGTTATCACAAAAAGCTAAAAGTTTTTTGAAAGTTTCCATTCCAAGGAAATAACAGATGTTTAAGAGAATAAATACATTTAACTTGACTTAGATAATTAATCATGCATCTATAAGAAAATGCATGCTTAGAAAAATACCACATAGTGCTCTCTTAATAAGTATAATTTCATGTTTCCATGTATCAGTTAAAAATGTGAATTTAATTTTACTTCAAAATTAATAAATTGCAAATAATTTCCATTTTGAAAAATAAAATAATTTTAATAAGAACAAATAATAAAATAACAAAATAGTTAAACAATAAATAAATACATTTTAAAATGTATTTGGTTGTTACAGGGTCTCACTAAGCAGCTCAGACTCCTAGTGATCATCCTGCTTTCAGTCTCCCCAGCGCTGGGATTACAGGTGTGTGCCACCACATCCTCTCTCTGTGGTGTGCTCAGCCCACCCTGTGGGTGGGATTGGCACAGCATGTGGTGCCGGGATTTGAACACTGGTCCCTACACTTGCCTAAACTTACCTAAGCAGGTGCTTTAGGCCACAGAGCTATCTTGCTGGCCCCTATAAATATACACATCTTGATACAATATTATTCTCTGTTGTTTACCTTCCTTTGTGGTACTAATGATCATATCTACTTCCTTCACACTGAACTACAACAACAATCCTTTTTTATTTACTTTTTTTTTTTTTTAATTTTCAATGAGGACTTTTGCTATTTGCCTATTTTAACACTGAAGTTGTATCCTCTTTCCTCGGCCTCCTGAGTAGCTGGTAATATAGGCTTCTGTCCCCAAGTCTTTCACTTCGCTTTACTTTTTATTGAAAAATATTCCCTAATTTGAATTAAGCTACACTGCCAACTGTGAAGAATTTCAACAGAAGTAGACCAATGACCAAGAAATCTACTTCTTGCATGTGTAGAATGTATGAAAATATTGATACTTATCTTGGCAAGATGTGATACTATTTTGTTACTTAAGGAAGTGTAGTCTTTATAAACCCAAAACAATGATGATACATACGCTGATATCTACAGAATATTTGACTCTTGGATCAGCCACATGTGACTGAAAGTCGCTTGCTTTAACTTCTGTAAGAGACTCTAATGTGAATTCTTTCATTTTATTTAGCCAGTTTCTGCTTTTTTATGTAGTCCTTATTACTCCTGTGAAGTGCATTTTTTTACATGATAGTTTGCATTCTGTTCGGATTCTCTCTGAGGAAGGTGTGACAGTGAGAATAATGACATATTATCTTTGACCTTTCTTCACATTTTGTTTTTTTTGTGGAACTGGGGATTGAATTTAGGCCCTTGCACTTGCCAGGGAAGCACTTATTATACTGAGCTATCTCCCCGGCCCCTCTTCATATTTTTTAATATCTCTTAACCTATCCTCAAGTTAGGAAGTAGTTTATTTACAGGATTCAACCATCAAAGGGTTTTATTTTTACTTTTTATTATAATGGCAGAGTATAATCTCATTTCCAAGTTCAAACACAGTCAAGTGAGATGATCCCATACATACATATTTAAAAAGTGAACTATTGGCCGTATGTGTTAGGAATCTTCTGTTTGCACCACGACAACTCTCCATTATGCGGGTTGTAATATTTTAGGCCCTGTTGGATGCAAGCACACACTTTGTGATCCCCAAAGGTACTTAACACATAAATTTATTTTTCAAATTTTGTTTTGTCAGTACATTTGCAGTTCCTGCAACTTATAGTCATCTCAGGAAGGTGGTACATATTAAAACTTGTCTCTTTTTTATCCCACTTTTGTCCACCCTCCCTCCCTCCTCCTCTTTTTATTCCCCTTTTCACTTTTGTTGAACTTGTTTACCTTAGTTCGTGTTAATGGCATATGGTGTCCACATTCAGTGAGGTTATTAAGGCCTTGCACCCGGCACATCTTCACTTTTCCTATTTCCCCTCTCATCTCCCTCCACCTTCTCCTTTGGTCACCTGGATATTGCCTGTTTGCAAGAGACCCATCCTCTTGTCTCCTTCTACCCCTGCTTTAGTTTTTTCTTTACTTGTCCATCATTTTTCGAAGATGACTGATACTATGTGGTATACATAAAGATATTAATATAATTAAATGAAAACTATAATTATGAAATATTATGAGGAAAATATATCTTATTTTTGGAAGTCCAACTTAGCCATAATAGAGGATTCTAATTAACAAAATGCTCAGCATGGTAATGAACTTCAACATATTCATTTTAGATCTAAAGTGTAGAGTATGAAGTAGAAATTATATCAGATATGTTAGTATTTCCTCAGTTGCAAGAGAAATTTTTCTAAGTATTATTGTTGGAAGTTTTACACTTAAAGTGTGTCATGTTTATAAAATACTATGAATCCAAAAAAATGTACAACATAGTTTCAAAACACAAGGTGAATAAAGCAAATGAATTTAATTTAATAAAATAATTTGAATTCTAAAAAAAACTTAATAATCCAAATGCAATTAGAAAATGCGAGGGTTCATTTATTTCCTTAAAATCAAGTAAAAAAAAGTAGTTAATTAAACATATGAATAGAAGTCCAGCTATATGTGCAATTTAAGAATTGGTAAATTCAAAATTCAGTGCAGAAGTAAAGCATTAGAATAGTTGAAGAAAAAAATAATGCCCCTGTTGTTTTATTTTAAAACATTGATGAATAAAATTGAATTATTATGGACACTGAATATTAATTTTATTATTGTTCAAGAAATGTGTTGCTTAGAGAAAAATTAAAGTAGATTTTCTGGCACTAAAGCCCTTAGTTCTTCAAATGGGACTTGAAGGTAATCATGAGCCTCCAGTTCCCCTGAAGCAGCTGAAGAGTTTGCCCCTCTTGGCTAAAAAAGAAACACATGGATGACAAGGCTCACTAAATTAGACCTACTTAAAGTAGGAAAAATTGTGCTCCAGCATGCAATTGAAATGAATACATCACAGTGTTATCTCAGAAGTTATATCACATGGTATAAGGAAAAAACCATTCTACCATAATTCTTATAAGTATCGTACCTATTAAAAGCTTTCTTACAGTATCAAACTCAAATATCATCATTATCAGTGATACTATCTTAGCAATTCATTATTTATTTGGTGACATTTTCTTTTTTGATGTATTTGGTACAGGGTCTTTCTGCACGACTGACTCAGATTTACTTACAGTGATCCGCCTGTTTTCAGCCTCCTCAGTGCCGGGATTATGGGCATTCTCCACCATGCTGGGTCTTGTTTGCTAGCTCAGCGTGTCCAGGGGCTGGGCCAGCATGGCATGCGGTGCTGGGGATCCATTCCCTGTCCTTGTGCTTTCTTAAGCAGGCACTTATTCTGCTAAGGTATCTTGCAGCCCTTAACTATTTTTGTTTTTGTTTTCTTTGTGGTACCAGTGATTGAATTCAAGACTTTATGTTTGCCAGCCAGGCGTGTACACCACTGAGGTGTCTCTCTGGCCCCAGTGATAGTATTTTCAGTGTTGTTAGATTTTCAATTTTTATATGAGGTAGGGTTTAGAGTACTTTTTCTTTAAAAATTGCTTTTTCTTTTAAAAGAGATATTTAAAATAATATTTTAACACGGCAAAGGGATGTCTATAAGAATAAATTTAACTAAAAAATTAAACCTTCAGCTGTTACTCCGGAACAGACACATGTGGCAGGCTAGTTAAAAATCCCCTCAGAACATTATTGGCCCTTTCACTTCTGCTTTTCAAAAATATAATCAACTAGTTTTGGACATTTTACTATTTTATATATTGTTTTTATTCATATAAATTCAAGGACTTCACATTTATAGCTACTTCAGAAAACCGAACTATGAAGAAAAGAAAAGAAAAGAAAAAAAAAAGGATTTGCAATAGGTCCTATTTTTTTCAGCATTGTGCAATCAAGTTTTGATACCTCGTGATTATAGAAGAAATAATCTGTGAACATTAATAAAACAATATGATCATTAAATTTAGTTGTTTTTAAGTAGGTATATACATTTTGCCTTTTCATACATAAAGCTCATAAAGACATTAGATATGTGAGTAACCACATTTCAAACTCTGTACACGGATATTTTTTATTACTTATTTTCAAAACGTGGTATTATAGAGCCAGGCAGGGTGTCACTTACCTGTAATCCCAGCACTCGGAACGCTAAGGTAGGAAGATCAATGTGAATTCAAGAGCAGTCTGCACTACGAAGTGAGCTCAAGGACAGCCTGAACTACATAGTAAGACCTTGTCTCAAAAATATAATAATAAAAAATAATAATAATTATAAATAAGCATACTATTAATATTATCAATGGACTGTATTTCCCTTTCAGTTAAAGTACTAGTAATAATGATGAAAAATAAGTGAATTTGCTTTCAGCCACCTATTCATCCTTCTGTGTCTTTCACTGTCCCGCTCAATGTCATTTCATCTAAAGATTATATATTCCTGATATCCCTTCCTACTCCTGCAGCATGCTGTACATAATTAATTACATTTAATATTCTATTCCATTTAGAATGTATAGTTATTCAAAATATTTGCTACCCCTCCTTGTAGAAAGGGAAATTTATATTCTCATACTGTTGACACAAAGTGAAGCTGGATGAGTTATATTAAGCTCTAATCTAATAATAGCAACACAGTTTAAGCAATATTAATTTGTATGCTTAAGGCATTTGAATGAATAAATATTTTTCTTTCAAAATATTAAAGCCATGGGAAATATTAGATAAAACAATCTTAAGTGTATGAAGCACATGTTTCTAAAACTACAATTTTATATCTGAAATTGGACATAAAATTAATCACATAAATGATTGTTATTTGAGAAAATAAATTACAAATAAAACAAAGCCATAAGGGCAGGGTCAAGATCTTATGAAATTAAATGAAAGTAAAGCCTGGCCTTTGTATCCAATTTCAGTAGTTATATGGCATCAGAGAGACTATAAATGGATCCAGTAAATGATAAAATATGGTGGTATCTTGAAAATTACTAGATTAGAGGGAATATAAAGATATTTAATAAAAATGAAGCATATATAAATGTCTTATTTTACACCATCTTTTATGTCCTTATGAAATTTAAAGATATATGTTACTGTACCATTTTAAGACAGGCATGTGTCTCCAGGGCTAGGTCTGCCTACCTGTGAACTTCTTCATGTCATGATGCTGTGTTGCTGCTTCAATTGCACCATTACTGGACGTAGTGGACGACCTTTGTTAAAGGGTAATTCTTCATGACTTTGAAATGAAATAAAACATCATAAAAATAATGCATCCATGATTCTTAAAAAAATGTATCTATTTGGAATATACATTTTTGTTTCCAATTTTCCCATCTCTATGTCTATGAAGTGGCAAGAATTCACTTACAGGAAAGGAGGAAAATTCTAAAAGCACACAAAGTCGATTTGTACTGCATACAAATTTTGGCTTCGTGGTCCCTTCATTATTTCATCAAACTCTGTTGATGTTATGAACAGCGGACTTCATAATATTTTTCTCACGTTTTGGAATAAGTTCCAATAAAAGTAACCTGAAAAAATATTGAAATGTAAAATCAAATAAGTATAAAAATAGATAAAAATAGTAGTTCTAAATTAAGTAATATGAACCTAAGCAAAAAGTGAATTCTAAATAAGTTTATATAATTGACATATCAAAGAATCTGTTACAGATCCATTATTATCTAATATATTTATATCATGCCCAAGTCAGTATATATATTTTTTCATTTTAATAAAAATGAACAATCATACATATAATCATATACTCTGTATGTATGTATATATATATATATATATCATATATATCACATAGAGAGAATATTTTATAAGTGCAAAATTAGAATTAATGATAACAATGTGATAGGAGAGGACTACCAATTGCATGTAACTATAAATTCAATTAAAATATAACGTTTAACTTGAATAATTAAAATTAGCATATATAAAAATACTTATTTCAGAATAAATGAATTATGGTCATGCTAAATCAAGAAATCAGTAACTTAGGCACTAATATTTTAAAATTCTGGATATAGGTTTCTTTACATATTTGTCATTGTATTAACATGCAATAACATTTGTTTCAATGATCTTATTTTTGTACTTAGCATATTAATTTGCTGACAAGTGTTTTTCATAGTTGATGAACTTCCTGGATTCAGTTAAAAGGACAAATAAAGACTATTTTTTACTCTTAGACAAATAATTTGTTAAAATTGTCTACTTTTTTCAATCTGTGGTAAGAGTTACCTACATTAGGAGATTGCTTCCAGAATTATTTGTTTTGTATGTGTAAGATATATAGTTTAAAACACAGCTATTGTAAAATTAGCCATTTTAAATTTTGTTGTACTCAGTGGAAATGAAATCACACATAATCATTTTCCAAATCCATTCTAAGTAAATTATTTCATCTCAACTTTTTCATGTTTTAACTATATGTAAAGAAATATTTTAAAAAATCAGTACACACTGAATAGCTGTCTACAATTTATCTTTCCATAAAGTTCAATTATCTTTACAAAATGAAATAGCAGTTTGATCTTGTCCTTTATTCCTAGGTTTCTAAAATGATATACGCAAAGGGTGTGTGCTTGCATGTGTGTGTGTGTGTGTGTGTGTGTGTGTGTGTGTTATCTACAGATTTTTTTTTTTACTGTGTTTGGTTCTGGGTCTGACTGCATAACTTGGACTCATAGTGAACCTCCTGTTTTCAGATCTCCAGCACTGGAATTACAGGTGTATGCCACCATACCCATTCTCAGTAGATGGCTTGTTGCGCCCTGGGGCAGGGATAGTGTGGCATAGGGTACCAGAGATCAAATCCTGCCCCCTGTGCTTTGCTAAGCAGGCACTTAGACCACTGAACTATCTTGATGGACCTAGGAATATCTTAAAAAGTCTCTCAAAAATAAGACGTAGGGTCAGAGATACAGCTTGGTGGCACATTAGATTCCTGGTACCAAATTAAAAAAAAAAAAAAAAACAAAAAACACCCACAAAGACCAAATGGGTGAAGAAAATTCACTAATGTTGAACAAAATTTTCATCATGTTATTTAAAAAAGTGAAATGAATGAAGAAAAATCTATTTGATAGTGAAGACAATCTAATATATGCACTGTATGCTGCAAATACTTAGAGAATGTTATAAGCATGAATCTCATGACTGCTGCTCTAAAATATTAAAAAATCCTGACTGATCAAACTTAATATTATCAATTTTTATTAAATGCTAATACTGGGCATATTTCAACAATGTAAGATTAGGTAAAAACGTTAAATCAATCAACATAATTCCCAACTTGTTTGCAATGCGTACAAGGGTTGATTAAAAGAAAAGAAGAATTTGAAGACTTAAAAATGTATTGTAATAAAGGAAACATTGCCATTAACCATATCTAAATCCTCTCCCTCACTTAAATACAACCTGTCCCAGGATCCTTATTATGTTCTGCACTAGTGCTGGAAGTCCTCCTTGGTCAGTGTCTTCAGTTGTGTTGTCACAGCTGCCTTACATAGCAAGTTTTATACACGGCTGTTGGGAGTGGCTAAAGCTGGAAATCAGTCACTCACTTGGGGCTGAGATAAAGCTGGCCTGAGCACATGGGGAGCTCCCCAAGCCATATAAACAAGCTGTTTCCGCTTTTAAAGTGGTTGCTACACAGCGAGGTTGAACTCAGCATCAGCTGCCTGAGTGTATAAGTAAACACTCTTCAGTTCTTGGTAGTTCCTTTTCCTCTCACCAGGAAAGGGCTCCACCTGACCCCTGCTTCCATTTCTTGTCCACTTGCCGTTTTTCCCCAGGAACATGGAGAGATGTGTGGATTACAGAAAATTGGTGAAGAAAGAGGGACAGACTTGGGTTAGAAGAAAACAAGTGGGCAGGGGATGCTTCTCCATTTACACTCAATAGAGAGTGGAGATGTGCATTGGTTAGGGCCAGTATTCCTCACAGGTGTGCTTCAGTATTGACTGTTCAACAGAGATAAACACTTAGGGATGAAGCTCAGTAGGGCCAGAAATGGGTTCACTAAAGCCAGAGAAAGCAACCTGACTCCCAGGGCCAGAGAGATGGAGTGAATTTAAGAAAAGCCATAAAGAAACAATAGGCTTAACAGAATCCAAAAAGAAAACAAAGATATAGGCATGGAGCAGAGTCTTAAAAACCAAAGAAGTATAGGTATGTGGAATGGTTTTTTTCATGATTGATTCCTGTATTCACTTTTATTTTCTGGACTTCGGTTAGCAGGAGTTTTATAACCACAAAGGATTCAGTTCAGAGCACTACCTTAGTATCATGCATAGCGTGGGATAGGGAAGGTGGAGGGCAGAAGAGTACCTCCCCATGAATTCCATTGCACAATGCTCAGTGATTTTATTGGAACTACAGAAAGTGATGCCACCCTTTTAAGCTCAGGGAAATCTTCCTGTGTCACAGGTTGGAAAGTCCTCCTCTCCAGGAATAGAACAGTTTTTTCTCTCTCCCTTGCTATTGGCACTAAAAGAAGTGTGATGGGCTTGCAAGTCCATGGAGGGCTGAATTTGAAGTTCCTGATAATCTGGGACAAGATATTGGTCACTGGAAAGCTTACCTTTTAAAACTCTAAAAGAGTTCAAACAAACTGTTGCTAACATTGACACCAGGGCCCCTTTTTTCTTGAGTTCAGTAGAAATCCTAGGATGACAGACTATGTCCCCAAATGACTGGAGAGGAATAGCTAAAGCGCATTTAAGTACAGGAGATGATTTGTCCAAGGAAGGAGACCTCTTTAAATATTTCACAGGCCAGGCAGCTTGTAATGCAGTTCACAACATAGCCATTACAAAAGATATGCTAACAGGGGAAGGTAGTTTTGTTGCAACAATCAATTTACTGTTTTTTTTTTTTTTTTTTTTTTTGAACCAGGGTTTGAACTCAGACCCTTGCACTTGCCAGGGAAGTAAATTTACTTTTAATTACAAGCATATGGGCAAAGTAAGATAATTACCACAAAAATTTGGAGAGGGCTTCTTTGAAAGAATAAATCTTTTTTTTTTTTTTTTTTTTTTTTTTTTTTTTTTTGTCTTCCATTCATCAGGGTCTGATGAATCCTCAAGATTTTGGGGCATATTTGTTGTAAGTTAATGAGAGAATTATAAGTGACATAGAAGCTGACAAGCTAATAGTTCACAACTGGCCTTTGAAAATGCAAATAAATGGTATGAGGAGGCTTTAGGAGTCCAGAAAATGTGGGCCATGAAGTTTGAGATGATTTGGATTGTGCTCATATAGACCCCTCACATGTACAGGATGCTGTCTTGGCAGCGGCGATCGCTCGCGTAATCTGTCCACAGACTAGAGGAGAAGGATAAAACAGGGCTGTTTGTTTCTATTTTGTGGACAAGGGACATTTTGCCTCTACAGCATCTGCAAAGGCAGCACAGCCATTAGCTGTTTCTCTAACAAAATCTGTTGTCATCTGTACATGGTGTAGGCTAGGGTAAGACAATTGTTTTTTAAGTTTATTTGCTTATTTGTCTGCTTTTCAATTCAGTGTGTATTTTTTCTTCATTATTTGAACTAATTATTTTTTTCTCTTTCTATTTTCTCATATACTTTTAATTATTTGTTCATAATACAATTTTGGTGGTAGACTTGAAAGCATACTTCCACCTTGCTTTCCAGCTACTCTAAGTGGTATCAAAATCAGCTTAATCACAGCTCATCAAAAACTCAATATAGTTAAACAAAAATCCCTTAGAGTGGGGAGAGGTTATTGGACATGACTCCAATTGGTGAATAGAGAATTGGCTAGAATTTATTAATATGGAGCCCTCACTGATCTCCAGAATCTTATAGGAGAAACCCCCAATAATTTGGTTATTGGTCAAAATGTAAAGTTTTCTAGAAATATACAATAAGGTTTTCTCATAAAAAATGATCTAGGTTTGAAATCAAATTAAGAAACAAGATTTGTCACAAGTGTATGACAATTCATTATTGTTAATTTTATGGCTTATTAAGTGTATTCATGATTCCAGATGTACAAATCTTCCAAAAATATGAAACAAAATTTCTCATGATGATAAAACTCTTCTTTTAGATTCACAGCTCTGCCTTTAAAATAGAACTTATGATGTACATCCCATTAAAGGAAAATAAATTAGGTAAAAGCTACTTATGTATTCAATGGACATAATTGGTTAAAAGGTTTATGCTATATCAATATGAAAATTAAGTTCTGTTACAAAATGTCATCATGATTGTCATGCTGCAATGTTATATTTGGTCTTGGTTTCTAAATTTTTGTGTAAAATATGTAATTTTTATCTGTTAATATTTTATAGTGATTTAAATATTAGAATATGCATGGTTGTTAGAAAATATTAGCTCCATTTTATGTTCTAGTGTATTTGATATTTCGATAAGATAATAATGTTAAGCTTACTGCCTGTACTCCTTGTAATGATTTAATCTTCTCTTCTGGATTTTTAACAAGTAAATTTTCAATACTAAATATTAGAGAGATAAATGCAATACGATGAAGCCAATATTTTGGTCCCAGCCCTCCAAGATTGATGAGGACCCAGGACATCAGAGATCTGCTGCAACATCCTATGTTTTGGCTGGGTCCCTGACTTTCTGATCAAGGAGACTATGGGACCACAGAGGAAAGTGATTCTTCGATGTATAATGTGCCTAAGGGGGCTCATCAGGAGAGAAAAAGTCTCTCAAGCTTTCACAGAAGGCAACTTGGTTAAGCATTGGCCATGGCTTATACAGACAGCTGATGCTGTAGAAGAAGTGAGAGATGTTGCACTACCTCCAAGATAATTCCCCAGGAGACTTAACTGACCTTTATAGATAGCAAAATATTACTTAATACAGGTATTACTAACGTAATACTTGTTTTTAAACATCTAGCAGAAAAGTATCACCAAGAGATGGAGAAAATAGTGCCATGGTGATATGTTAGCTGTAAAAGGATGAGATCATTAACAACTTCTGACAACTGACAGCTACACTGGTAACTTACCACTATAATAACAATATAGAATATTGAACTGTATAAGGATAACTTGATGAATGCAGGTACCAAAATACTTTTGGTCTGAAAATGTGTATCCTAAAATAATAAGTTCACTCAGAATGGAGGGAGCCTAAGAATGATGTCTTCTGAAGAGTTCTCCAAACAACTCCTTCAACTTCTACTGAGCACCCATTGCTTGAAATTACAAAGCAGAAAATGTGGAGATGTGAGGAGTGGATGAATCTGGAAATAAATCACACAAGCAGGGCTACAATAAAACCTGGCTGAGAGCACATGAAGCCCCTCGAGCCAGGAAAACAAGCTGTACCAGCTTGCAAACTGGTTGCTAGGCAGAGAGGTCGAAATTGACACCAATCTCTAGAGTGTGTAGATAGACACTCTGTAGTTCTTGGGCAGTTCCTCTTCCTCCTGGCAGGAGTAAGAGAGCTCCACCTGACCTTAGCTCTCATCTCTTGTTCTTATTTCTTCCTCTCCTCATTGTTTTCCTCTCAGAAATATTGATTGCTGCACAAGATAGAGCACAAGACTTCGCTTATCTTCTTGAATAAAAACAAAAAGTTTAAATAGTGCAAAAATGGGTACTATAAAGAATGGAATTAGTAAGCTGAATTATGTAAATTCAGCCATGTACTTGAATCAAAAATATTTTTAAGGAGGTGAAATAATTAAACTGGTAAAAGAAATCTACAGGGGCTGGGGAGATGGCTCTGTGGAATAAGCGCTTCCCTGGCAAGCACAAGGGCCTGAGTTCAATCCTTGGTTCCACCAAAAAAAAAAAAAAAAAATTAAAAGAAAAACAAATCTATACTACACATGAAAGCCTAATGTAGGCCCGGGGTAGTAGCTCAGTGGTAGCTATGTGCTTAGCATATGCAAAGCTCTGAGTTCATTTCCTAATACCACTGACCAAAACAACCTAATTTATAGAAAATTTCTGAACACAACAAGTAAAACAGAAAACTGTGCAAAAGTCTTCAATATTTTTCCTGCACTTCAAAAATTCTTGTATATTAACCGCAAAAATGATAATCTCAAATTTCTGGGAAATAAAATATAAAACTAAATTGAGATATAAATATATTTAACCAAAATGTTGAAATATAAAATTCCATATAATTTTAAATGTCGGAAAATGTATGGAATGAGGAAATTCATACAGTGTTGATGAACATTGTGCTTCAAAAATCATATTACAAAACTGTTTAACAACATTGATTAAAAATTATTAAAAATATTTAAAGTGTGTTATGTACGTGTTCCCAATACCCACAATATATATAAACCTTACTTGTCATGAACTGAACCAACAAATAATAATAACAAATAAGAAAAAAATTCTGAAAAGGGGATTTAGAGACAAAGGGAAGAAGTTTGAGTTTGGTAGAAAGGAAAATAAAGGGGAATAAATGGAGTCAGGCTGTATTCTGTACATGCTGCTGCTTCCTGTGATAAATATAATCTTTGTGTATTGCATATATGTACTAATTAAACAAGTTAAACCAGCTAATGTCCTACGAACCATCAATGGTTTTCCTGTCTACAAGTTTAGCACTATATATCAAAATGACTACAGCAACTTTTTTTTCAAAATAGTATAGACAAATCCTAGAAACATATTCATCAATGAGAAATTGCATAAGTGTTGTAGTCATGTAACAGAGTACTGTACAGCAAAGGAAGCAGTAAAACTCCTATATCCTACAACATGAATAAATCAGACACATTGTTGAAAAATATGATAAAATAGTAAATGATTCTATTACAAAAAATGTGAAATGAGTGTCAGGAATCTGTGTTGCTAAGTCTTTTAGAAGTTAAAATGACAGATAATAATTCTGAGAGGAGAAGGTGTATCTGAGAAACATTTTCTATGCTTTTTCTTTTATGTTATATGTATTCCCTTACTTAGTATAAAGCAATTATATAAATTTGTATATTTTATAATGTGCATATTTTACAATATTAAAAAATTATACAAAAGACATTTTCTCAGAGGCAAGTTTGTAAATTTTTATTCCATTCTGTGGTTTGCTCCACATATTATTTGTGGCCAAAATCAAATAACAAATGAATGAGTAATTTTTGTTACATATTTTTGGTGACTAGAATTATCTTTAAGTAAATACTCTATTTATCCACAGTAAAATACCCTCATTCATGTAAATTTCATGTCATGTCAAGCACTATATTAGATTCTAATTCATTATTACTTGACTATCAAGTTTTTAAGTTTTTTCAATATATATTTATTATGTATGTATAATATACATTTATATATATATTGTTTTGTTGTACCTCTCTTAAGCAAATTATTATCTCTTTATCTAAATAGAGTTTTCTGCTTATCAGTATATAGATCAATTCTCTTGTACTTATGATGATGGTAGAATTAAGATTGTTTTAAATATTTACTTCTGTATTTTCTTTTCATGCTCCTACAGCTAATTGCAGTAGATTCTTGTCAAGATTCTTCTATATCATTTTTAGCAAGTTTTTCATAGCCTTGTGTTTTGTTTGGAAAAAAATAAAGAAATAAATAACAAGATCTACTTCTAAAGAAATGGTATGGAATAATTATGTAACCTCTCATTTTTTTCTCTCTTCCTTTTTTTTTTTTTTTTTTTCTTTGAAGATATTTTGTTTTACCTTATTTAGTTTTTGGTGTTGTCTTTTCTTTCCTAATAAAATTTTATGTTCTTTTGTTTTGAAAATGATGTACTCTTTTCCTCTGTTGCTAATAGTAAATTAGGTTAATTTATGACTAATATGGAAATCTCTAACATTAAAACATGGTTTGCTTCTATCCATATCTCTTAGATAAAAAGTTTGACATAAGAGAAACACAATATTAACACTATATTCCCTACTTACAGTAGGTTAATTTACGTAATTCTAACTATTTTACTGCTTTTGAGTAGACAAGGGTAAATTATTCACCTTTGAAAGAATCAATCTTTGCATTTACTGCGATGCTTTTCAATTTCTACCCTCAATAATGCTTACTGAGGAAATACGTTGCATCTTTTTTAGAGAATCTTTAACTTAAGGTTATCTTTTCAAATATGTTTTTAAGGTAATTTTATCATGACTATCTCTATCTTTATTGTTTACAAGCTGATATAATTGTTTTCTGTTCTAATTACTGATGAAGGAAATAGATGTCAGGACCATAAGTTTGGACAATGTGTGATATGAATTCCTGAAGTTACATAAAGGTTGTGTCTTCTCTCCTTCTAACCAAGTCATCAATACTTAACAGATTTGATTGTGGAGATCAGCAAATAAATCAGGATTAGTAAGGTAACAATATGCATCAATAATTTAAAAACTCTTTGTCTTGAAATTATTGATTTTTCTAATTGTGCTAATGTTCATGTCTAAAGATATTTTTTTAAAAAAATGTATTTAGTACAGGTTCTCACTAGGAACACAGCTCAGACTCCTACTGATGCTCCTGTTTTCAGCCTCCCCAGGGCTGGGATTACAGGCATTCACCTTCACGCCCAGTCTCGGTGGTCCTGCGCGGCGTGCCCAAGGGGCGGGGCCAGTGCAGCATGTGGTGCAGAGGATTGAACTGCTGTCCCAGCGCTTTCCTGAACAAATGCTTAGTACACTGAGCTATCATGCCAGCCCTATAAGGGTAATTTTAGTGTTGGTCTTTGTGATAAACAAGATATATCTAGGTGTGAAATAATCATCTATGTTCACAATTTTGATAGTATTCTCCAAAGGGCTCACTGTCTTTTTCACTATTTTGAAAAATTTACCAGTTTGTGTTCTTGCCATCAGTGCCTTGTCATAGCAGCCAAAGTCAAAATTGTGCAAAATTGAAATGTAAAAGACAGACAGAGAGAGAGAGAGGGAGAGAGAGAGAGAGAGAGAGAGAGAGAGAGAGAGAGAGAGAGAGAGAGTCAAGCACAGAATGATCATGTGTGTATTTTATTTTTTCTCTAAAAGGAACTGTAAATTGTTTGGACAAAAGGTTAACTTTTTTTGGTATTGGGAATTGAACTCAGAACCTTGCACTTGCCAGGCAGGTTCTCGTGCCTATGAGCTGTATCTTCAGCACAAACAGTAAAGTGAGTACTTTTTGCATTAAAGGAAGATCCTTATTTATACAAATTCATGTATCTTCTTGGTTATGTTTGTGAATCTACTGAGATTATTTTGAAAAGTTTGTAGATTGTATTCTCCTAGATAAAATATACTTTTAAATGCATATGAACCAAATTTGCCTCAGTTTTCCCTTATAATTTTCATATGAAGAGAAATCTCATCTCCATAACAGTTTTCATTATTATATATAATTTACTTCAAGTGTGTTCTAAAGTTTTTACCTTAAAAAATCACCAAAACTCACATATTTCAATAAATATACAGATATCACCTAATATCTTTATTTTAGTTTTTAAAAGTTCTAGTCTAAGAATGCACTATTTTGTTTATTTTTTAACTCTCACTAATATGCCTTATTAAAATAATTATTGACAAAAAAGAAGAGCTTTATTGTTTGTATTTCCTATTAGGTGAATGCGCTGATTCTCCAACCACAAAAGCCAATACAATACCTTCTGTTTTCTGCGTAGCAAAGTTCTTCAGTTCTCTTTTTAATCATTACCATATGTAGTGGGTGATGTTTTTCACTACAGTGATTCAAAAGCTCTTGTCAAAAGGATAGAGTATCTTGTAATCAAATCAGCATGTGATATTTTAAATGGAAGACCAGTATAACTTATGCATGTATAATACTAAATAGGTGTAGCTTACACATCAAGTTCAAAGGAACAATCCAAACATCTGCAACACTGCTATTAAAAACTCACCATAATTTGATAAGTGATCTCATTTGTTAATGAAATATCCACTACAGAATACCCTAACACTCTAATGCTAAACTCAGTCACTTTGTCATCACTTTCAAAAAAACTGTTTATATGAAATACAGTAATGTTTTAGGGCACATGAAATAAATTTGATTTCTCTTAGTGTTACTATTTATTATATGCTATGAAGTATGTGCTACAGAATGAATACTTTAGGTATACTATATTATTGTAATTAAAAATACTTACCTACTAAATGGATGTCATAAATAATAAGAAAGGTGAAATGTTACCTGAATATCATTTTGTTGTAGGCTTTAACTACCATTTACTCTGCATTTTGGGAATGTTTGAGTTAAAAGAGTGCAGTGCTCCTTCTTTAACAAGAGAGGTGACCTCAGCCTTCACTAAGTGCTTGGAGGAAACATTTAGCACAGCAAAATTGCAAGAGCATCCCAGGAGAAAATGAACTGCCATTGATACCAGTGCCCCTTATAGAACAAGAACTTCAAAACACAATTTTTTACCTTAGTAAAAGAATGAAGATAGAATTGATTAACTCCAAACTAATCAAAAGACTTGGCCACAACATTAAGTGCAAAAATACCAAGGCTTTTTTTTTAACAAAAGTAATCAAGGATCTGTATTGTGCTAATGACTTTTATCATAAGAATTTGAAATCTTACCCCAAGGTGTTATTTCAAGATATAGGCTGTCCTTAGCTCTATTGTACTATGTATTTGCCTTACACAATAATAGTGTTGTAGAGTTCCAAATTCTAAAGATTTTTTCAAAAGTTCCAACTATAAATTTTCAAGAGTAAAAACGATTTTAAATAAAAATATCTAGAGTGAAGAAAACAAAAGATTGATGCAAATAAGTATATAATCCTTATTTAAATATTAATACCTTCCAATTGAAAAAGATTGCATGAAAAAAATTAACCAAATTTAGCACTGAAAATAAATTGGAACTGTTTAGTGCTGAAAACATTCTGAAATTCATATTTTAGAGCATATTATTTATAGAATAAACCACCAAATTTACTGTACATTTTTCCTGAATACCATTGAATTACTTAATATTTATATTATAATCTCACTAAAGATGATGAATTTAATAAAGAGCCTCACAAAATTGACATATGAACCCAAATTTAAACTCCTACTTTACATCTAAATTTACCTTTAAAAGAAAATATAATATGAGAATATATTTTAAAATAGTGATGTTAAGTAGCTCAAACCCATTGATATCCTCTGGTGCTTTTATGAAAAAATAAATGAATTTGAAGCTAGTCCTTTTTAATGTCCTTGCTACTTAACAATGGGAATAGTTATTCCAATTCTTGTTTCCATATTTGTAAAACATTTGAAAGTGTATGTCACTTAATTTAACTAAAATTTTCATATTTTCCACAAACTGGTTTGGGGAACTTGTGTATGCAGTACATAGTAGGACTTCAAAATGAGGCAGAAACCAGGACCTGTGTTTCACTAGGTCATATCCATGAGTCCCAATACCATTTTTCATCTCTTACAGTTTCTCTGCATCTCCCTTATATGACATTAACTGTAGTTTTCCTTTTATTTGTTATCTAGAGTAATAAAACTATTTAACTCACTCCCAGACACAAATTGTGAGAAACTGCATGGTTTTGGCTGAGCTTAGAGAAGGTAAAATACACTATAAATTTATCTTTTTATTGCTTCTATTTTTCATGCCTTTCAAGATTACTCTTTTTTTTCCAGTTTCCTAAAGTCTAGCCTTATATTATGGGTTTTAGATGTCAATCTTTCTCAATACACATATTTGATACTATAATTTTCCCACTAAGCATTGTCTTCAGATTTCCCAAATTTTGAGGTTTTGATTTTGTTGCAATTAGTTAAAAAATAATTTTAAATTTTCTCTGCAGACAATTTTTTATCCATGTGCTATTTAGTGGTGTACTATTCAAACTCCAAATACTTACATATTTTCAAGTTATCTTTTTAAAATTGATTTCGTATTTAGTTTCACTTTAATCTGAAAGGATGCTTTGCATGATTTTCTTCTAAATGTTTTAAGGCCTATAATGTGATGTTCCCATGTGAATTTAAGGCATGTGTATGTGATATAATTGTTAGCTGAAATATTATCAATGGAAGTTGGAATCACTGGTTGAATAATCCTATTTGAATCAACAATGTTCTACTGATTTTCTATGGAAGTAAACTGTCAATTACTGAGAGATATTCTCATGTTTCAAATAACAGTAGTGGATTTGTCAGTTATTCTAGATTTATCTCTTTTGGTATCTTATATTCTGGCACTTTGCTATTAGATTCACATAACATTTTTTTTTCTTTTTTTATATTTTAAGGAAGAGTCTTCAGAGTTCTCAGAGTCTCTTTCCTAAATCAAACTTGTAGTGATCCTCCTATTTACAGTCTCCCAAATTCTGGGATTACAGGCGTGCACCATTGTGCCTAGTCTCAATCCCAGTCTCAGGGTGCCCTGGAGGG
>NW_004524682.1:9402335-9406307 GCF_000260255.1 Octodon degus | reverse complement strand
AGTGTATTATTTGTTGAAACTGTACTTCCGATTTGATTTGAAACTGTCTCATTGCTATCTGTTTATCAATAAAACTTTGAAAAAAAAAAGAAATATCTATGAATCTTATTCTGCAGAACGGTATTGAAATAACAAATCTTGTATTCCAACAACTTTTCTGAAAAACTGACATTAACATTTAATTGTAAAACTTGTCAGTTTTGAATTCAAAATACTAGACTTTTCTGAAGTAATTTTCCTGTTTTGTGCAATTGTTATACATAACTTAAAGTCCTTAGGCCTCCATGTTCATATTTGCTAAGTGGCCAATTCCTTGGGATATGTTTGAAGAACACTTTAATATTAAAAATGTTTTTCCACGAGGAATTTTCACCACTGTTAGGGATGGGTAAGATGGGATTGTGGATTTCCTGACTTCATTAATTATTATCTCTGGATATGAAAAGCTTCAGACTGGACACACTCTTCCTACAAGAAAGCTACTTAAAATTCAATAAAATGAAAATTTCAATATGTAAATCACAAACATGTTCAGCGATTCTTTTCTACTTATTATTCATTACTTTTTTCACTAATTGAGCTAATTTTCTGAACAATCTATCTTTGCAAAACAGAAGATTGTTTGATGAGGATTATTATAAAAGTGATGTAAAAGTACTATAGATTGTTGCTCTTATGGAATCTCTTGGGAGTTTAATGACAAAAGCCAAAGTTACCACCAAAAACCAGAGTTTAATGCAGGCATGTAAAATGAAAGGGAGTTCAGATAATTATTTCAATTTAAGATCATAAGGTAAAATCAGACTAATCTATAATATTATAACAGGTATAATAAGATGTATCAAAATTAAAATTAATATACTGCTAAAAACACATTTGATTGAATAATGATTCAAAATCATAAAGTTCATCCTCCTAGGTTTTGTCAACCCACACAAAAATAAGTTTGTTTATACTATAACATTAAAAGTGATGTTGGATTTTATTCTCTGGAGTGATATACTCTTAATGTAGTGCTCAAGTTACACTTTTCGAAAGTGCACGTTGTGTCAGGCATTATAAATATAAAGAATTACTAAAAGAACAAAAGACATTATGTCATATTAGCAAGTGCAGTATTGTTGAATAACTGTTTAGGAGAGGAGAGCTACAACCAGTGTAAATAGCACTGCACACCTATTATTATGAATTCTGGAAGATACAATTACTTATGTAGCAGCCAAACATTTTTTGGTGATGGATGGTGACTATTTAATATGTTGATTTTGCAGAAGTGGAAAATTTATCTCTTCAGCATGGCAATCAGTAATCACTAGAAAATCATTCCTTAAAATTCAATCAAGCCTGTAGAATGTCATAATTACTGTTAACCTATACATGCCTTTTTGGAGGGAGTTGTTCCATTTCCAATTAGTAAAGAAAGTATTATATTACATGCGAAAGGATTCTAAATAATTAAGTGTAATTAGATGTAGAATAGATGCAATAATTATTGCCAGGAGATAATACGTGTTCCACATGGTGCATGAACTGCTCAGCCTTGGAAAATACAATAACTAAAGTGGACTTTCTAATTGTACTGTGCAAATTAAAACATATTTTGTTATGTCAGACTTCAAAGCTTATAAAAGATATATTCTGTATTAAAATGCTTACACCCATAAATATATCAAAATATGATATTATGAATCAAAGTGATGTTCTCAAATGTATGTTATGCATTTTGCATTTTGCATTTTGATCCTGCTGAAATTTTGAATGTGCCCAGATAGTAGCTGTGTGAAAATACCTGATTATACTGAAGAGATAAACCTTTAAAAAATTTGGAAAGTAATGATGTTTCATGTAAGCTTTAACACAGTAGTTTATGTAGTTCCTTCTATATTGATTGATAAGTTAGACTTTCTTTTTATACCTCTAAAACATGCATAGGCACTAAGGGTTTTATAGTTACTTCTTCTGTTACCTTTATCCTTGGCTATATCTATACTGCAGTCAGCCGACAATAGATCCTGGGAATAAACACTGTTAAAATATTGATTTTATACATATCATTATGCATCATCTGGATTTTATTGCAACTAGTTTCTTTTTCCAAACTTTTAGAGAAACTGAGTAAAATTTTCCAAAGTGGTTGACTACAGTGCTGCTTCAATGAAAGATAAAGTGTTTAGTATCTTTAGGACTAACATAGATTTCCAAGTCCAAGTTTGATCTTCTCAGTAGGACAGCGCATGACCAACAAACTTACAAAAACTTTCTGGAAGTCTGCTCCATTCAAGATAGATTTGAATCCAAACATGACTGTCTTTTTATTTTGGAGCATATTTTGTTGAAGAAAAAAATTACTATGCATACTCACATTTTAGATTTACCATGATATTATTATTAAATTGAATCCTTAAAATGTTGGTCACAAAATTTCATCTATGTTGGTTTTTGAATTCCCATTTTTCTCATTTCTGGTTTTCTTGTCTTTCCTCTTTATTTAGAAAGAACAATTGAGCAAGCCCAATGGGGCTTTGACATATAGTAAAGGAAATTGTTGCTTCTTTAGATAAAGAAATTGTTCTTTTACACTATGAAATTTGTATTAATTAACCAATTATACTTCAGATAGAATATTTTTTGTTCATTCGGTTGTTGCTAGAAACAAAATATTCGTTAAATTATTAACTTTGCATGAATAATGGCTAGAGATAAGTAGATTTTATATTCTATTGAAAGAAAAACAATAGAATAATCTTTGTGAGAGTATTATTTTCAATAGCTTCTTTAAACCTAGAAAACAATGACATTAGGTAGAAGGAAAATCTAATAGTATATGAAATTTATTCAATAATCTATTAACAGTATTTCATTAATTGTAACAAAGGTGCCATGTTAATTATAGAGTTGTTTAGGTAAAATTGTATGTTACCAGTTGGCCTCAATGTTGGCCTTATTATGAGTTGACATCATTGCTAAGTTAAAATATTTATATAAATCTAAAACTGTCAACATGCAAACAAAGACAAATAAAAGAAAAGAGTAGTGGACAACATTAAAAATGAAGATATTGGATGATATTGGATAGAATAGTACCCTGAGTATCACACCATGACAGTTGAGGATGGGTTTTTTAATATGACTGGGAAAATGAGTGCACCTAATCCTTCTTCAATATTCCATACATTTCACTTCATGTTGTACCATACAACAGAATAGTGCTGACTCTTTTTGTTGCAGGGTTTTGGAGTACCAATGCCTATTCTTCTAATATCTTCAGATAACTTCTAGTTTTCCTTGGCTGTCTAAGCTCATAGCAACAAGAGTTCTAAAACCTACAAATCATTTAAGAAGGAGGAACTGCATTATAGTAGTAGCAGTAACTTGCAATTATTGTCATTTTCAATAATTTTATTTTAGCAGGTCTGAAATTTCATGTATTTGACAAATATTGAGATATAATGCTTATGAGTTTTTTCTGGGTAATATGACAGGTGATGGTTTGTTGACATGCAAGTTGTGTTCAATGCAAAACAGCTGAAGACAGTAAATGAAATTCAGGTCCTGTAAATAATTGCAATAAAGCATTGGCAAGGATAATGAGATAGAGTTACTTTTAGTGGTTATAGGATATATATATATATATATATATATATATATATATATCACGGAAGAGCCTCTTAAAGGAAACAATATTTGAGCTGCAAAGCAAAAGTAATGTGTATGATCCAGCTATCCTGGCAAACATACTGCAGAGAAAATCATGGAAAATAAATAAACAGAGACTAGAAAAAAAAAAGCTCAACTTGTATGCAAAGTAAAATGCTTCTGTCATTTTTGGGTAGTAATTATGACACCTGTGACTGCTATAATTGACCTCACTTAGGTAAGTTTTTTTTTTATTCTTGCATTAAAAAATACAAGAAATAAATAAAATAAAAACATGCCACCTCTAAGTAATAATAATAATAATAATAATAATAA
>NW_004524682.1:9397680-9402235 GCF_000260255.1 Octodon degus | reverse complement strand
CCCTCCCCTGAGCCTGCCTGCAGGCACTTTAATCCTCTGAGCTATTTGGCCGTCCCAACATTAATATTCTTATGTATTATTGGAAAGTGACCTCCTTATCATGACAGAATACTTGACATAGTATCATGATAAATTTTATCACTAAAATATTTTCCTGTTCCAGAGTTTGCTTTGTCTGAAACTTGTATAACAGCTTAAGATTTTTGTCTCTTGACACTGGCATAGTGTCTCTTTTCAATATTTTATTTTTAAGATATCAACCGGTAGCTGGGTTAAAGTCAATTCCATATAAACAGAACAGTTATGTACAGTAGTGTTTCCGTGTTTGTGTGTTAACTCTCTAGTCCTTTGTTTTATATATCTAAAAATACTTCACTCACTAGTGTCAGCTTCTTTCTTATTTCTAATATCCTTTCTCTGTCTATATAAGTGTAGTTGCATATGATTTAGTTCAAAAGCCTTTACCTGATACATTTGTGAAAACCCAACCCAATTATGGTATAACAATGACACTAATGTTAAAAGTAAGAGAAATCATCAATGTAAATGAGAATTTAATTTTATAGCCATTGTACATTGAAATTAACAGCAAAATTGTATTAGTTTAGTCTGAAAACTTGCTTTATTTAAAAAAGTATCATATACTAAGGAATACTTTTAATAATAATTTTCAGCTATCTAAATAATGAGGTTAATCATATTCTGTAGAGTACATTAAAATCTTTTGGAAGTTTTAATGATAGCAAAGCACATATAATGCAATTATAAATAAATATGGGAAGCAATCCTCAGATTCTGAGTATGAGGTGATGGTCATTGCAAGAGAATGTTATTACAAATATGTTATTTCCTGTAGCCATGAAAGACAAACAGCACAGGTGCTCTTGAAAAAAGTATATGCATGTTAGAAAATAAATCACACTTGGAAAATGAGAAATGTTAACAAAATCAAATTTAAACATTAGAAGTGCAGAAGAATTAGAAATTTAAGCACAAAATGTATCAGGAAGTTATATGCAATAAGACATTTCTAGACATAATTCTTTTCAAATGATCATCAATCAAATACTGAGAGGAAGCTCAGACTATTTAGTGGAAGTACACTGCAGACTGGTTTCAAGTTTGGGATACATGTCAAATAGGAAAGAAAAGAAAGACAATTTTACACATAGCTAACTGTATAAGAAGGTCTGCTTTTGAGAAATGGTATTAACTCGATGGCAGTGCTTGTCATCCTGCAAATGGATCGCCCAGAAAACAAAGGGTTTTATTAGGCCATTTCTGTCTCTTAACTTCCAAGTAAGAGCTGGAATTGCATTTGCAGTTCTCCCCAGAGCATTTCTTACCACTATCACTTCGGTCTTGGCTGCACTGACAGTGAGGCTCTGCAGTTATTTGCTTTATGAAAAGCTCAAAGAGGGTAATTGAGTATAAGGCAAGAAAGAATTCACTTCAAGGTCATGTTCAAACTATTTAAAATTGAATTCCACCAATAAGAAATCTGCTGGGTTGAAGCAAAGTTGAACTAAGCAAAATGAATGTACTTTGTGAAGCAAATGGTAGAACTCTATATTGGCACAGGAATTTCAGGAAAGAATTTCAAGAAAGATACTCGGAGACTAATAACAGAAACTGTTTAATTTGGCCTAAACAGTGTTCTGTAAAATGTTCCAACCAGAATAAGAATGCAGACAAAATATATATCTAACTAGCAACAAAAATATTCAACTGCTATATACTGTTAAATTCCTTACATATGTGTCAACTCTGGAAGGTTCTATATCACAACTTATGGCATGCAATAACAGAAAGCAATGAGTTTTACAACCACTTTAGTTGATAGATGTCCTCCCACAAGCATAATACTATTTTTAATGGAAGTCCTAATCAATTTAAGAAGGAAGAATAAACTTACAAGGGCCAGAGAGAAAGTGCAGCAGACTAAGTGCCTGCTTAGGCAAGTGCAGGGACTTGGGTTTGATCCCCAGCTCCACATACTGTGCCAAATGCTCTCCCGGGAGCACTGAGCTGGCCAATGAGACCAGGTGTGGTGGTGCACACCTGTAATCTCAGCACTGTGGAGGCTGAGAACAGGAGGATCACTATGAGTCTGAGCTAGCTAGTGAGACCCTTTATTAAGTACATAAAAAGAAAAAATAAACTTTAAATTTCTAGAAATGAATGGTGCTAATTGTGTGGCTTCATTTGATCATAGGTTGCTACATTGAAACATGCCTGTTCCAAACTTCCATTGAATACTTAGCTTGTTATAGCAGATTTTCATGACCTAAAGTTAATTTTGTGATCAATAATTAAAATGATTCAATATCATTTATTCTCTATTATTTTTATCATCAAACACTTTCAAAATTAAAAATTCTTACCTTGCACTGGAATCCAAATACAACAAGACTTTTTATCTCACACAGTGGATGACTGTATATGTTATGTTTTTGGAATATAAACTCAAATAAGCCAGTGCTTGCAGAAGATTTCCCACTTTTAGAAATACGTGACTATGCAAATAAAATTCAATAGCTTTTTCTTACAAAAATTAAACAATTTACTAAGAGTATAGACTAAGTAATCCTTGGTAGACACACGTATGGATAATTTATTTTGAAAAGCCTACTAATGCTTTCAGGTTAAGAAGGATACATTCAGGTATATTTTTGTCATACTTAGCAGATTGAAGCAGAAGAGGTGAAAAGGACTTTTTTTTTTCCTGTTAAGCAGAAAGCAGTGCTGTTGAGGCTAACATGTGTCTGATAGTTCAGTTTAATTACTACATTGAAAGAACTGGTTAAATAAAAACAGACAAAATCCCGTAAATATCACTGCTGCTCACCTTGCCTCCCAGAACTTCTGCTCTAGTACACTCAGAGGCCAGTGCCTCTCATGTGCTCACCTATGTGCACACACTGTGCGGTGTAGGCATGGAGCTCAGTTAGATCAATAATCTGCAGTTGCCACAGTTGAGGAGCTTAAATTATTTTAACTTCACAAGTTAAATTCCTTAACATGGAGACATTTTCAACTTCATTAAATTCAGCATGCCTTATTGGCATATAAGCCAGACTGAAGAGTAATATAGTTTAGCTTATCAGGACAGTCAATATTTATAGTGCTCATCTTCAACAAAAAGATGTACAAATATCCACATGAATAGATAAGTAAAACCCGCAAAGTGAGAATATGATTTGAATGAACCTATGGTTTGTACAACAGTTTTTATTTTGTGCTAATTGATGATGATATTGAAATTGGTAGCCAGATTTGAACAAAATAGTAAGAAATGCAAAACTAATTAAAATCTCGAGAGAGTACCACTGAAGCATTAACCTGTCCTTCTCAGCATCACCAAGGTGTATGGATTTGACGATGGATGTACAGGAACGCATATTAAGGTTGAAACAGCTTTTAATGCAGGAACTTGGTGCAAAATAAAAGAGAAATATTTTTCATGTTTCTGTATTGTTCATGAGCTGAGTGCCACATTAACAGTGAAATTCTACTTTTCCTCTAATAAAGAGGATTCAGGATATAATTTTTAAACATATAATTCCTTTTCATTCAAGGCAAATTACTAATTATTCCATAAATGTATTGATATTTCTCCTTTGTAAATTATAGTAATCAAAGAAGAAAAATAAGTAAATAAGGTCAGGGTTTTACTCTCTTTTTTATCTTACTGGTGTATGGATACAGTTTTATACTCACGTCACTAATTTTTATCAGTAATGTTTTCTGATGAAATATGAAAGAAAATTTCACTGCCTATTTAACTTTAGTAAAATCTTACATTTGAAGAGGAATCTAATTCCTTCATAGCATCTCTTTAATTTAAGAAAAAAATAGTATGTGAAGTTGTGAATCTAATGTAGTATAACATATGACATGTCTTTTCTGAAGTCAGTCAAGTGGAATTAAATGTAGTAATAGTAGAATAATTTAATATTGAATGGAATGAAAACATAGGGCAAAATGCTCACATAATTGCCATATAATGTAGCAAATCCTACTCCTAAATATCTTGAGTACATCAAGAGTTTTCTAGCACTACTTTCATTAAGAAATATCTATGAGTCCTAGCCCAGGTCCGGTGAGTGTGCGGAGAGCTTCCTGCTACCCTGCGCCGGTGGGACCAGTCCCAGCCCAGGCGCAGCGTGGTCCGGAGCCTCTCCCAGCCCCTTGGGCCACCCTCCACCACTCCGCAGTGCCTCCCCCACCCCGCCTGCTGAGTAGGATTTTCTGCCGAGTTCTGGGAGCCCCCAGACCCAGTCCTAGCCCAGGTCCAGTGAGTGTGCGGAGAGCTTCCTCTTCCTCCAACTTCACCTTGCCCCCTCCAGGCACAGCTCAGGCCTGGCATAAACACCTGAGGTGTAATCCTGCAGCTGCAACCTCTGCAGGGGAGAGTATAGAGAATAGATCCAACCAGCTAGTCCAGGAGGAGAACATCTCGCCACTGGGCCACAACAGGTTCACCCTTAAGGGCAGCAGTGGAAAGAATTGAGCACAGCAGCCAGACCCAAGCCAGACGCAGCTGGATAAGTCC
>NW_004524682.1:9355209-9389295 GCF_000260255.1 Octodon degus | reverse complement strand
GAAGAATATATGCAGTGTATTATTTGTTGAAACTGTACTTCCGATTTGATTTGAAACTGTCTCATTGCTATCTGTTTATCAATAAAACTTTGAAAAAATTTTTCTTTAATTAATATCACTTTTAAAAGACACATGCAATAAACTGTATTTATTTCATGATACCATGTGATAGTTAGATACATGGATTAATCATACAATATTGACATATTAGTGCATTTACCTATTTCTTCAAACATTCAAATTTCTTTGTTCTATCTCTTTGAAATATTTAGTACATTATCGTTACTTAATGTTTTCACTTATGATTTTGTAAAATTTTCATTACAAATTAAGCTATAGGAAATACAATAAATATATCAATATGCAAAGTATAATAAATAGACATTTTACCCAAGCAAAATTGAAAAAGTGATAAAAATAGTATTGGTACAAATATTAAAGAGAATTTAGTGCCAGAAACTATGGCAGCTAGAGGGAGACCCTGAAGGGCAAGATTTTCAGGGAAATGAGAGTTCGACTTCTCCTCACATGTGTCATGCATCTCCACGATGGAAGACTGGCCCAAATGACACTTCCATGACTAATTACTTTGACCCATGTTAAATTTAATAAAGTTAGAGCTGCAATGCTCTCCAATAGGGAAATCTCCTGAGTCCATATTGCTCAAAGGGTTTGATATCCATAAAAGCTTAGTGTTCTCTTGCTTAAACATTAAAGTGTCTTGAAAAACAAAAGATTTTATGAATTTAAGTACTGAATGCAATTAGATTGACTTAGAATTAACGTTTGGTAGTTGTATGACTTTTGTCATTTCATTCACTCATACTTAAATTTTGTAAAGATTAAGATATTAATATTATCAAGATAAAAATGCTTAGAGAATTCCAAATATGCCTCCTAGAATATATATGTTTTAAAGCTTATATACTCTTCTGTTAAGGTAAGCACCCTTACAGTTTACTTTAACAAGTGTGGCTAGAACAGAGTGAACATCAAGATCAGAATAATATTAATAAAATAAAACATTTCAACAGTTATGAAATGATTTAAATAAATGTATCTAATATTTGTATTCATTTAAGCCTACTTAGTATGTACTTACTGACAATTTTGTTAAGCATAACTAAGAAATTTTATTCACATATACATATGGATGCAGCAGAAATTAAATGTTGAAAAATATGACAAAAGTATGTTCCAAAATTTGCTGTGTAAGTCAACTGATAATGCTTAATGTGTCCTTCTTATATTGTCTCGATTTATTTCTTCTCTAAGATTAAATTTTTCTGTTGCTTACTTTGGTAAAATTTATCAAGGAAATTTGAATAATAACAGTCATTTACAATCTCAGACTTCTTTGAAAACAAAAAAAGTTGATGGTCATATTTAAACCCTTGTAACATATAATCAACACACCTGGTTAAAATATGTCTTCTCAAAGTTGTGTATGATTGAAATCTGTTTATTGTTTTCCAAAATCATTGACTTCAAAAAAACAGAATAAAAATAGGATATTGTGACCTGGAACCATTAAAGGAGAAAACTTTTGGAAGTAAAAGGAGAAGAGGTTGTTTGCACAGAAAAAGTTCTAGTTAAAACTGACTGCAGTTATGCACAAAAAGGGTAACTGCCGAAAGAATTACGCGTCATGCAGGTAGGATGAATACTAAGGTGGTAGGTAGAGTGGATTATGCTTAATCTTAGTATGCAGCAGCGAAAAGTCATGCCTAGCTTATTTTGTCCTTTATTATTGTAGATTATGAACAACAAGAAGATGGAAGAATGAGAATTTCTTTAATTATTTAATTGAACTTGTAAGTCGTAGAAAATAGCTTGTAGCCTATTGGCCATGCATTTCTTGAGGAAGTACTAACCACAGTTAATTTTCACAAAATATCAAAATCACTTCTAACAAAATCATAGGTGGAAGTACAGTGGTCCCTCACTTATCTCAGAGGTAGTGTTCCACATATCCTTGTGATAGGTGAAAATCAGCTAAATAGTGAGTTTATATTTATTTTAGTATTTATATCTATTTTAAGACTTTATAAACCCTTCTCACTCTCTTATTAACCTTTCCCACACTTTTAAAAAAAAACTACTAATGTTCTTAACCATTTTCTAAACCTATATAATTTTAACTTTCATATGTTGTATAGTACTAAAAATCTCTATGATACAGTGAAAAATCCATGATAAATAATTTAGATTAACATTTTTTGAAATCCCACAAAACAGTGAGTCCACCAAAGTCAAACCACAAAATAGCAAGGGAATGCTGTATAATTCTAGTTAAATATTATACAATTCATTGTGTCTTATCTTCAGGATTTTGTGTACCTTTTTCAGTGTAACACAACTTCTACTCCTACTCTAGTTATTAGTGAACCATCAGGGAGAAGGGCTACCATTTGAGAACAGCTGCTAACATTGGACATTTTTTGTCTCAATTTGAGAATAGGAGAGTGGCTGTGATGGTTAATTTTAGGTACTGAGTTGACTCAGCCAGACATGCCAAGTCAGTTGGTTGAGTAAGATTTCCCAGTGTGTCTGTGAGGGTGTTTCCAGAAGAGAAAAGCACTTGAATTGGGAAGCTACACCAAAACAGAAATCCTTACCCAGAGTGTGTGGCCATCATACTACCCGTGAGTACCACAGTAGAACCAAACATGGAGAAGAAGTGAAGGTTTCTCTGCGGAGATGATTGAGATGAACACAGATCTTCCCCTGAGCCTGGTGGTCTTGCTTTGCAGGTACTTGAACTACACCAGTTTTCTAGTTCCCCAGTTTTGCAAATAGTACAACATGGAATTTTTAGCCTCCATAATTGCATAAGCCAGCAAGCCATTGTACATACTTATTTGAACCTGGACCTTATAATTACTATTAATAATCATAGTTTATCTGTCTTTGAATATATCCTGAAAGAAGAAAGTATAAAGCGAAAGTATAATAATTAAAAAGAAAACCTACACTGGGATCTCTATGAATTTAAGAAAGAGCAAAATTTATTCAGAATAATCTTGCATATTTTTAGTTCTTGCTTTTCTATGTGTATGTGTGTGTGTTAGTCAAATGCCCGACTCTTTGACAAAATACAGGCCACATTCAACATAAAAGGAGGAAAAATTTACTGTTAATGGCTTTAGTAACTTCAGCCAATGAAAACTCCGATATGCTATTCTTAGAGCTGTGTTGAGACATGAACATCATAGCAGAGTAATATGGTATCGGGAAGCTGGCTACTCCATGGCAACCAGCAGCCAGAGAGGGCATGAAGGCCAAGGGAAAGGGCCTTGGGCCAGGGACAACAGCAACCTCATTCCTCATGATTTGCCCTTCAGTGAGGCCCATCACTTTTCCCATCTCTTCCTGAGGCTGGCCTCCAACCCTGATCTCTTCAGTGGATTCTTCCATCTATGAAATAAGAGCTCTTGTGAGCTAGTCACTTCTTAAATGTCTACTGTCAGCCAAGCCTGTAGAGCAATGAGTTTTTGTAAAACACACTCTTGCCAGTCCTTAAGAGTGAGGAAGGAAAATGGTTTAGAGCTTATCTGGCATACATTTTCATAAATGATATTATCTTTCTTATGTTATAGTATTATGTATGACTCACAATCATATTTTATGAAAACTTTCATAGTTGTTAAAATATAAGTGGATAAATAATGTCTTTTTGAAAAAATGTTGATTTTATAAGTTTATAGTTTAAAAATAGCCCTTATATAAGTGATAATCACTTGGAAATCTGTTAATTCAGTTGAACATACAGAGAATCTCTGAAATCAACTGCACAATTACCTCAAATTTCACTTCTGAATTTTGAAAACCACTGATATGTGATAGTCCAAAGTGACCAACATGCTTTAGTTATATTAATGTAAAATTTTCCTGTTGCCTTGCACTAAAAATTCAGTTAATTTTAAATCTATATTTATAAACTTTTCTCAGTGTTTCAGGATAACCCTTCCTTTCCATCTCAAATGATCCTCAAGCTATCTAGCAAATTTGAATCCTCTGCCTTTCTGCTTTCTTAAGTAAAATTCTGAAATTTTTCTGATGCCTAGAAAAGCATTCTGTGCTCAATTTCATATTTTCAAATTTTACTAATATACAAGACTCAAGATTAATAGCTATCGTCATTTGTCACAATCCTTTACATTCCCAAAGAATGAGAAAGTCACACATGTTGTAAGAGAATCTTATAAAGATAAATTGTATATAAGATTATAATTGAGAAACAGGCATCCGTACTTTACTGCATGATGGCATTCTTGTCACATTACCTAAAATTGAGTCATAAAAATGAGCAGCAGCAAAAATGAGATGCATGCCTTATCTTAATCTTTTTGTAAATAAACCTTATTTCAGATGCTTTTTATTGATAGGTATGAGATCAAAAGTACACAGTCTCTATCTCTATAAATATATCCAATTCACTCTCCAATATTAGCATATCCACTTAAAATCCCTGAATACTGCAGACACAAATAGGATTTAACATTTAAAATTTTGGCAAATAATTTTCAATATGGTTTTCCAGCTACAGCCTTCAATCTTGATATAATGTAATAGCAGCAGGAATCATATACAGCTTGCAATTTTTCATACAAAATGCCCTTTAAAAAGACTTACCACAATTTTAATTTTCCAAATTTAATCAACAGTGCCACCACCTGGTTACATTAATGCAGAAAAATATTAAAATAGTTTAACTTTTATAGGCTGTTATATTTTATATTTCACAACAAAATAACATAATTAAATGTAAGTGCTTATACTTAATGGAAAGTATTATAAAACTTTTGTTAACTTAATGGTATTTCTTTATAGTGAGATATTAATAATTATCCTACTTTATAAAGTCTTGATAAAACATTTTAATTTAATTTCTTTTATGCCATCCCTTAATTAGTAAACACAATGTTTTCTTTTCAGGTCAACCAATATGAATAATACATAGAAGCCAGCAGTTTAAAACAAGTCCAGTAGATAATGCACAAAACATATCAGTAATGATATACTTTTCCTTCTCATTGAGTTTTCCGAAAGGATACCTGGACAATCATGATATATTGAGATGCTATTGTTTACTCGATAAGTAGCTACATCATCATATTTTATCAGTACACAGCTCTTTACTATCCATATGTGTGGCAAAATCTATGTATTTTTCTCTTCTTTCATTACATTTATTTCTGCCATTTGTCATCTCTACTTCCTTGTTTGTGTGACTAACCGTTGACCATTTGTGTCACTGTTGCTGACTCTTCACCATCCCCATCAAAAACCATGCTTGTGTATTTATTTTTTCAATGGCATCTACTTATTTGAATTTCTTTTAGCTATGAGTAAACTTAGGTCAGTTATCCTCCAACACTGCTGATGTCTACGTCATCAAACTTGCCTACTTCTAGAGAAAGTATCAAACAATTTGAAAAACATAAATGCAATCCACTTTGAATCATCCAACACTTCAAGTGGTGAGAATCTGGTATGCATCTCCTCACTCATTTCCTAATTGAATTGTAACTTACATGAGCCAGAAAATATAGAAGATCAAAATATGTATTTTTCCAGCATCAATGAACAAATTCAGATACTGCTTTCTGAATGGCTCCAGTCAATAACTTGACCATCCTGTTGGAGAAGCTAATATAGATGAATTTCAGTCCTTTAAATTGCATGATCACTTACAACCAGAAGTAGTATCTAGTTCAGCCATGGGCTGATGACTGAATAGTGTGGAGTCCTGGCTTCTTCCTCACGTGATGGCCCATAGAGCATCCCAACAAGTCTCAATTATAGGGGTGATAATTGTTTTGTGCTCCACTATAACTATTGAAAGGAAGAATGAATGGAAGATCACCGCACAACTCAACCATTTTCCCAGGATTCCTCCCATAGCCCAGTGGAAGATTCCAGGAAGTGATCTTTGCAAAGGAGGTATCTCCAGGAGCCCCCAAAACAAGGAGATCAGCTTTATTCTACAGGACAGTGACCAGCTTGGTATCTTCTCTAAGTCTTTTGTTATCACTTATTTCCTGCTTCATTACAGTTTTATTGACAGTTTAGTTCACGCCTGAACATTTTAATGAAGGTTTTTCAGAATTTTTTTTCAGTCAACTATTTGCAACAAATAGATCCCTTAATCCCCCTTCTAAAAAGTGATAGTTTGAATGAAAGTCTCCCAAAGCTAATTTCAATTAGCATTGTGCTTGCTCCAAAATTATATTTAATTCATATATGCCTAACCTATTTTAGTCACAAAAGAGCTATAAGGAGTGTGAAATTTGGAGTTTTACATAAATATTTATAGCATATTTATAGGAATTTAGTTTTATGGAACACCTGGAATAAAGGTAGTATTAATTTTGCCATGATTATTTTGAAATATAAGCAATATAGTAGGAGAAAAAAGGTGAGGTATTTTAAAAAATCACATGTCATATGGATGTCTATATTCAGAGTGGGCTAAGAGATCTATCAAGATTTTAAGGGTGAGAAATTTAAGATATAATATGCAAAGTCTAAGTTTTAATATAAGGTTGGTAATAAGGAAGAAATAGCAGTATCTCTCTGATATATAACATTTTTAGGAGAAGAATGCATTTCTTAATTTGTTACTATGCATTACACAGGCAGCAGCTAAACTAAGTGACAAATGTGAAAATTAATATCAAGAAAAATTTGAATAAAAGCACCCACATATTTTCAAATGAAAGATATTTAAGTGCTCTTTAGTATCCACTGAATTATACCGGGCTAATTTATTAGTTTTATGCAAACCAATGAAAAGTCGAAGGATAGAGAAAAAAGACAACTTGAAAACTTTAAATTATGTCAGAAGCACACAAAGCATGTGAAATATCTGAATTCTTATTCTTAAGGTGATTTGGAGGTAGGAGAGTAGCAAATATAAAAAGATCATTAAAAAATTAAAAAGACTTAAGCTCTCATAAACTAATATTTTGAATGTGTGACTGTTTGACAGGAGACAGTACCAAAGAAATCATTACACTGAACTGAAATACGTTTCCAACCACAGGAGCAATGGTATATCCATATGTGTATACAAATAATAACTTTCCAAGTGATCCTCTTAAATAGATATTGAGGGCAGGGAGATAGCTCAGTGGTCTCAGCACCTGCTTGGCAAGGACAAAGTCCTGAGTTTGATCCCAGGTACCACATGTCGTGTCAGTCCCAGAACTTCAGGTGGGGTGGCACACACCTGTAGTCCCAGTGCTGGAGAGGCTGAGACAGGAGAATTATTATGAGTTTGAACTGTGTCGCAAGACCCTGGATGCAATAAATACATTTTTAAAAAAATAGAACATGAAAGTTTTGTTGGTAGATAGTAAACAGTGTCTATTTGATAACAAATATTCCAAATCATAATTTATAATTAATATCATTTTCTAAATATTGCTTTTAAAATTTTTATCAAAATGGTAAATGGCCTGTTTTAAATATTTTATAATAAGTTGATATATCAGTTTAAGAATACATTATAAATTTTTATCTGAATTATATCTTCTACTTATTTTGGAGAATTCACTATTCTAGCATTGATCATTCAAATTATATTATCCATTGGTTACATTCTTATTATCAATCTTATCTATTGATTTAAATAATAGCTGGATTGCTTTTTAAAAGTTTAAAAACTAACTTCTAGCTATATTTGTATCTTATCAATGTTCCATTACAAAAGATTAATTCACCACTACTTTTTTCATGTGATGTGGGTCATTGGCAAAAATAATATCCCTACTAGCTTAATAAAATTAAGGGGTTCCAAGTCGTTAACATACAAAATTAATAATAAGCCATTTAACATAGCCCCTTGAGGGGCACCAGATGTTTCTGGTTAATTAGAGAAGCTTGACCCTAGATGACAGCACGGTTGAATCACTCTTTTAAATAACCATAAACTAATCTATCGAGCTTAACACAGCCCATAGTTACACATTGCTAGAATTAAGGAACCCTTAGGGAAATTTCAAAACCATAAAATATTAAAAAGAGGAAATGTAACAGTATCATAAAAATAGAAATCCGTATTTTTTTGTCTCTATAGAAAGTTGAGTTCAAATTTCTGTTACAGTTATTGTTAAAAAACAAAAACCTACACACCCAATTTTAACAATAGAGAAGTAGGTATTAGAAAGTACAAGTTAATTATAAATATACACATTAGAGTGTTAAAATATAGAGAAATGTAAAAATAACTCAGGCAGAAATACTGTAAAATATCTATAAAAAAAGTTGAAAGAATTGAATATTTAACATTATCAAAATAAATGCTGACAGGCTAAAATAGTAAAGTGACTGTAAACCTGCTTGATCACAATAAGCAGAGAAGGCACATGCAGAACCAGCATTACACATGACAAAGCAAAAGACTCAAATTTGAGAGAGAATTTATAACATATTCTCTCTCAAGTTTGAGTCTTTTGCTTTGTCATGTATTCTCTCTCAATTTTGAGTCTTTTGCTTTGTCATCAAAAGAATTTTAAAAACCTAGAACACAGTTTGACAAACTGGAGTCTATATTTCAATCCAGCCCCTCATTTGTGTGGCCTTTGATTTATTTATTTGTTTCATTACAACATTACCAAACACACTCTTGTTTACTTCTTTTCCTTGTTTACATTTTCTCTATTGTTGTTACTGAGCCATGGAGGCAAATAGGACTAATTTTGACAACTTTCAATATGAAGTTTGCTAATGTGAATCTTCCTGGCCTATAAGAAATTGACACTTTTTGAAGGGAATTTAATCAAAAAGCATAGAAAATCCATTAAGCTTATTTAGGACTACTGAAAAAACTGAATGAGCATGAATAATTACAGATAACCAAATTTCCAGATGGCATTAACATCATCAAAAGTTCAAGTTTATTGTCTTCTGCCAAAAGTTGGATATGATGAGCCAAGACATAAATTGTCTGTAATTTTATATAAATTTAAAGAAACTTCAAATTTACATATGATAAATTTAAGAAAATTTACCTTTACTACTTCCATACTTAAATCCAAACAACTGAATAAAACATTATAAGCCAAACATGTACATAAAAGATATACTCTGAATAAGTAGATATTCTCATGGGAAAATATTGTTCAACATTATAGTTAATTTAATTTAACATCTTAAAAGAATTTAGCAAAAATAATCCTATGATTTGGAGTTATTACGTAAGTAATTTATTGGAAAGCATAGATATGAAGATGAGTATTTTATGGAAAATATGAAGGAAATATTGCAATATTATATATAGATATATTTCTGGGAAGACATGTATTTATTAAATAGTAACATAGAGGTTATATAAGTTCACTGGTGTATTACACACCTATATCTTTGATATTTTTTTAAATTTTTTAACATTATTCCAACAACAGCTTAAGTGATTCTAAGATTTGTATATGAACCCCTTTTAATATGAAAAAAAATAGAACCATATTTTAAGAATATAACTTAGGGGCTGGTGAGATCGCTCAGTGGTCTAAAGCACCTGCTTGTGCAAGCCTGGACAAGTACAGGGACCATGTTTGGATCCCCAGCACCACATGATCCAACAGCCACGCCCCCCAGGGTAGGCTGAGCTGGTGAAAAAAAAAAAAAAAAAGAAGAGAGAGAGAGAGACTGATTTCATAAATACTCTTCACTAGAATGGAAACATTAATGGAATTAGAATGTATTCTAAGCAGAATTAGAGTATATTATCAGCCCTTACCTTGGTACATTTCAAGGTCCATCATTTGAAATTTACTATTGAAAATGTGCCAGTTTAGCATTTAAGCCTTATAGTGAAAGGTTTCTATGTGTAATAACAAAAAGAATTAGAATAAGCAAAATGGTATCCTTAATCAATGTAACTGTTGTGTCTAATAAAAAAATCACAAATAAATGTAGATTTGGGCAATGGAGATAGCTCAGTGGTCTATATGCCTTCCTGCCAGGCACAAAGACCTGGGTTTGACCCACTGAACCTGCCTCTGAAGCTGGGCCAGGTGGCACAGGCCTACAATCCCAGTGCTGGAGAGGCTGAAATAAGAGGATCACTATGAGTCTGAGCTGCATAGCGAGACACTTTAACAAATACAGAAATTTAAAAAATAAAGTGATGATTTATTATTTGCTTGATTAGCTTTTATTATGGGCTTGATTATAGGCAGATGGTACTGAGAACTTTAGGACTTTTAATAGGTGAGGCAGGCCAGAGAGACAATTGGCCCGACGATACATGGAAATGGTGTTTATTTTTATTAATATTTTCCCATAATTTTGTTGATAAGCAAATAGCAATGAGACAGTTTCAAATCAAATTGGTAGGACAGTTTCAATAATTCACACATTGCATACATTCTTCCTAGTTGTTAATTGCTGTACAAGATGCAGACATGATATGTTATATACAAACACTATTAGAATAAATACCTCTATTCATTAGGGAAATGTAACTATCTATCCTAACCATTTTGAATACACAGATACAAAATGGACATTCATCTGTATACCCTTTTTTGTTAAGTTCCATTATTTGACTATTGTAGGTGTGTTAACTCAGCAAAATATTCTATAAGAGTCCAGTAGCCCATAATAGTATTGGGTCTTCCGCTTGACTGGCAGTGTCAGAAATTGTTGACCTGAGTCCCCTACAGCTCAACATAACACCATGGCTTTATTTCTTACACTTCTTTTTTATACTTTTCTGCTGGATGGTTAAGACCAAGATAAAAGCAGCAGGAACTATGCAACAAGAGTTGCAGCTTTTGGATCTGATAAGGTTAGGGAAATCACCTCAGGATTTATGCTGAGATCCTGTACCTCAGATTGTAGAACCTTTGTCAGTGTCAACCATGTGGATGAGTCACAGCCATTGCTTGGCCAATGTGCTCTCTGTGAAAGCCTGAGAGAATGTTTTCTCTCCATGTGACTCTCCTTAGGCATAATCTACATCATCAATCACTTTCCTCTTTGGCCCCATAATCTACTTGATCAGAAAATTTGGGACACTACTGAGTTACGTGATGTTACAGTACAAGTTCTCATATGTCCTGAGTCTTAACTGACCTTGGAAGGCTAGGATCAAAATGTTGGCTTTCCTTGTGGCACTCCTTTTTCTCTAATTTTGATCTGCAAACTTAGGTTGTTAGCCCTCCAGAAGAGAAGTTTATCGTCATTACCATAGAATCAAGACTGTTAAGCTTAACCTCACTATCTGTCTGAATATCAAACATCTTAGGCATAACATGGAACAGGTATTTTTAATCAAGAATTGATCTGTTGAAATTTAAGTTGCTACAGAATATGATGAAAAAACATTTAAAAATTAGAATGTATTTTAAAAATAGGCATAAAAATTATATAATTCTTATGTTTACACAGAAGTCCAAAAATCTAAACATATACAACCTTGAAGCAGGACAGTCCCACAACATTCCTTTTCCTGTCTCCTGACTTCATTCACCTCCCTCTTTTTGAACAATCATCTACCTGAAAGACAGCCCAGCAGCAACTGGCTTGTCATGAAATGATGTTTAGAGAAAATCATATATCATCTTTGAAAACATTAAATGTTACCCAAATGGATTGAAATTTTTTCCTATAAAGTAAACCACTTAGAAATGACTTTGCCACAAAATCCATATAGGTTAAACAAAAAAATTATTGAGTCAATAATTTATGCCTTAAAATGTAAAAATATCCCATACTAGATTTAAAAAGTAAAAAGTATAAAGTTAAAAAGGATTATTAAATAATTTAGATGTGTGATTTTTAAAAATTAAAAGTAAATCTTAGCCTTGAAAGTGACATTTGCAAAGTTCTTATCTAAGAACATTGAGAATTTCTGGAAATATTAAGAATTACAAACATTTCCATGTAAACAAACAGGAAAATATGTAACAGAAAACAAAACAAAAGAAAAAAGAAAAAAAAACAATGAAAAGTATTGCCAAAAGCTTTAGTAATATTTTGTTAAAACTTCAATATTTAGTATAAGTTTTATATTTATGTAAATTGTTTCCTGTGGTCTATATTTAAAAATTTAACTATTTTAGTTGATTGAAAACAACTTCAAATTTCCTAGGTATGGTCCATTTTCTCTATAAAAATGATTATTTCTACTTCATGTCTTTCTTACCTCATGCCAGGAAAGTTTCTCCATTTTTCCAGAATGTTGATTTCAAAAATTATGGAATATTATTAAATTTGTGTTGGCAAGTTCTCTCATGCCAATGATATGTGCTTGTCACAAGTTCTTTATCAATCTTGTTTGTAAGTGACTCTAAGGTTTTTAAATGAATCCCCTTTAATATCAAATAAATAGAACACATCTTAAGAAAATAATTTTATACTCTTCACTAGAACTGAAAATTTAATGGAATTAGAATCAATTATAGGGGCTGGAGAGATGGCTCAGTGGTCTAAAGCACCTATTTGGAACAAGCTTGGAAAAGCCCAGGGACCGTGGTTCGATCCCCCAGCACCACATGCCAGCCAGCCGCGCCCCCTGCTGGGCTGAGCTGGCCACACACACACACACACACACACACTAAATAAATAAATGTTAAAAAAAAATTTAGAATCAATTATAATCAGAAGTAGGGTATATTTTCAATCCTCACCTTGATATATATCCAGTGTCCATCATTTGAATTTTACTAATGAAAATATGTCAGTTTAGCATTTAAGCCTTATTTGAAAGCTTCCTGTGTACAATAACAAAAAGAATTAGAAAAACCAAAATGTATCTTTAATCAACATGGCTGTGACTCTACCATTTTTATTAGTAACTTAGTAAATGATAATTCCTAATGGCAATATTCTATGAAATCAATTTCTGTTTTAATCTTAGCCATTGTAGTGAGGTGTAGCAATGTTTCATTAAGTTGTTATTCTCTACCTCCTGCGTTAGAAATGTTTTGGAAGACTGGGCATTTTGGCACGCAGCTGTAATCCCAGCTCTCGGGAGGCTGTAAAAAGGCGGATCACTATGAGTCTACACTGTAGACCCTTCATAAAATACAAAAAACTTAATTAATTAATTAATTAATTAATTAATAGCAACATGTTTTGGAAATGAACTTTACATAGTGACCTTTGGCCTCCTGTGGATCAGCTAACTAGTATACAAAATTTAATGAAGTCTCATATACTTCATTTGTACTTTCATATTGACTGCCTCTCCTAAGAGCTCTAATATTTTTTGAAATATTACTTTGGATATATATATATATATATCCTATATTTAAATTGCTATGCCTTTTATGCATACTATACTGCATGTTCAAGTCTCATTTGAAGAGACATGTCAGTTCCTCTTTGTTAACTTTGTGTCATACATATTACATTTTGAGGAACTGCCATGGAAGATTTCAGCTTTTATCATAATACTCACCAAGAGCTGCTCATAAATATTTCTTCTCAGATTAGGATTTATTTTATACATAGGTTTCTGAAAGCTTATAAAGAAAAAGGATGGTTTCCATTAAGTTCTCTCACAGTGTTTTTATCATTAGAATAAACAAAGGGTATTGATTTTTGAACATTAACTTTGTGTACAGCTATAAAACTGAATTTGATGATTGAACTTTGAGTTCTTTTGTTGGATATTTTAGTTCGCCCATGTATTGTGCAAATAATGATAATTTAATTTTCCCCCTCCTATTTTTATTTCTTTTATATCTTTCGCTTATCTACTTGTCCTGACTAAAGTTTCCACAATTATATTGAATAAAAGTGCTGATAGTGGACATCTTTATTTTGTTCCTCACCTTATAGTGAAAGCTTTCACTCTTTGAGTATTTAGTAAGAGTTTGCTGTTGGTTTACAATGAATGGTTTGTGATAGATTGAGATAAATACCATATATTCCAATCTTCTGTAGGATTTTATCACAAAATCATCAAAAATGAAGTATTTGGGAATTAACCTAACAAAGACAGTTATATAGAGAACTTTATATAGAGAACTATATCACTCTAAAAAAGGAGATCAAACAGGACAAACAGGATATAAGAAAATGGAAACATATCCCTTGTCTTAGATACAAAAAATTGACATAGTGAAAATGGCCTCACTTGCAACATTGACAGATAGATAGATAGATAGATAGATAGATAGATAGATAGATAGATATAGATAGATATAGATAGATATAGATAGATCCATCTGATCAAAACAGCAACACAATATTTCACAGAATTAGAGAAAGTAATCTTACCATTTATTTGGAATGAGAAGAGATATAGATTAGCAAAAAATATTCTGGGCAGCAAAGGCAAGACAGAAGGCACAACCATCATTGACTTTAAATTATATAACAAAGCTACTATGACAAAACTATGTGATATCAGAAAAAGAAAACAAAACATACCTGAGGATCAATGGAAGAAATTAGAAGATATAGAAAGAACGCCAAACACATGCAATTATCTTATCTTCTCCAAAGGTGTCAAATAACTTCATTGGAAGGAAGATAGATTCTTTAATAAATCGTACTTAAAAAACTGACTTTGTATATGTTCCATTCTGTAACTAAATCTAGTTAACTCATTATATAGCAAACTAAAATAAAAGTTGATGAAATATTTAAGTAGCAAAACAAAAACTATATCTTCTGGGAGAGAGAATAGGTAGAACTCTTGAAAACAGGTTTAGGCAAAGAATTTTATTAACGAAATCCCAATTGCATAGAAAATATTACAAAGAATAACTGTGATATCATCTTATATAAAAGTTATTACAAGCAAAGAAAATCATCAATAATGAAAAAATACCCACAGAGTGGAAATAAAATGTTTCCAGCTTTTCCTTGAATAAATGATTCATCTCTAGAACAAAGAACAACAAAAATATCCCCACATTTAAAGATTAAACAGAAAAATGATCATCTGAAATGAATAAACTCTTCTCCGTCAATGAATTGGAAGTGGCAAATAAAAGTATGCAAAAAGTTGAACATCACAGGTAATTCAAGAGATAAAAATTAGGGGCCGGGGAGATGGCTCAGTGGAAGAAGCATTTCCCTGGCAAGCGCAAGGGCCTGAGTTCAATCCCTGGTTCTGCCAAAAAAAAAAAAAAAAAAAAAAAAAAAAAAACAGATACAAATTAAAACAACACTGAGATTCCATCTCACTGGAAAGAATAGCTCAAGAAATGAACCAATAACAAATTCTGCAGTGGCTGTTGGGATAAGCAAATTCTCCAGTGTTTGTAGGGGTGTAGTCTGGTGCAAGTATTCTGAAAATCAGTGTGAATATTCCTGAGATACTAAAACTAGAGTTTGACCCAGCTGTCCATTTGACCCAACTGTTCTCCTTCTCAGTATTGTCCCAAAAGAATTTAAATCATCATACCACAGTAATATGTGTATGTCCATGTTCATAGCCGCACAGTTTATGGATTTTGACAATTGTTCAAATACTGGTCAACCAGTGAATAGTTTCAAAGGGTCTTTTTATTTATTTTTTTTTAAGAACAGATTATTTATGAAGGAAAGAAAGCTTCTGTCAGAGAGGGACAGAAGGGGACTCCAAGCTAGTTGCTTGGGGAAGCTATCGCTTCCAGGGACTTTTATTGAATAAAACCATGCTGTGAGGTGGGTCTAAGTGGTAGAGAGCATGAAATTTGCTTAGATGGGCATGAGGTGGGACAAAACTATGGTCAATTAATGAGATTACAAGCATCATTGCTCAGGTAAAATTGATTAAATCTAGTACCAAATGAGGAAATGAGTCACATAGCAAGCAGATATAAATACAGCACAGGGTCTCTTCCTGCTTGGGATTGGGTTAGTGACTCATTTGGGCTCTTTCTAGGTGATTGATACTTATTTAGAATATCAATTCACTAATGCCCATCCTTAGGGAAGTATGTGCCGTATTTGTTTACTCTTTTGTCTTGAGTTCAGTCCCAAACCTGGAGTGTCCATCTCTTCAAAAGTTGCCAGGTAACCTTGTCTGCTATATTGTCTCCTTGAGGGCCATGCCCTGTCTAACTGTCTATAATATTTCTATATAATTCATTTACCTACAACATTCTCCCCTCTGAAGAAGTAACCTGAACTTCTGTGAGGCAACCATGGGTGATGACCTCGCTGGCTTCTTCAGGCAGAAAAGTGTCACCATTGTTGAATGGCAGTCTGAGATACTTCCAGAAGTTCTACCAAAGGCCCTCAATGGACACTATGTATTTTCATCTTGGGTAGGTATATAGCTTTGATTCTGGAGGAGACAAAGCCAAAGAAACAATTAAACATGTATGGGTCAAATAATCACATCAATAGGATATTCATGAATATATTCAATGATTTTCACCAAGTAGACAGAAATGACTTCCCATAAAAATGATAAAGATACGGTCCAGGAGATCTTAGTATTTTCCATACCACTGATTTGATATTTGATATTTTGAACAGCTATTAAGACATTAGTACAAGGATCTGGAATGTAATAACCTTTTCCTTTTCCTGGGATCCACCAGATTTTGCCTATGGAGACACATATAAAGGTCTTAACTAACCATGCACCTCATACAGCCCAGGTGAACTGAGCCTTCTTAGGGTTTTCTACCTCCTTGCAAGGAAATCTTCATGTTCCTTGGGCAGGGCTGATTGCTTTCAGAAGATGCTTCCTCTATCAGTCCAATCTTATGAAAGGAAATCCACTACAGGTGAAGTTACCCTCACATTCCTTTGACAGGGCTACCTGCAAGAGGCTTTAAAACCAAAAATTTGTATTTTGGTCAGTGGGCCCTAGCTATCTGACACAAGCTGCAGAGGTTAGAGGGGTTTGCAGGAATGAATTGGTCTCAGTTGAGATGTTTCAGAGCAGAAAGGATACAGAATGGAATAACAGATGGAAAGTGAGAATGGTGATACAAGCAGCCGACAGGAAGGAAGGCCAGTCAAGAAACAGGGGAAAAAAATGTCTTACCCTGAATCCAGACAGAAAGAAGGGACATTTCAAGCAAAAAATATCCAAAGGTGTTAGAGACAAGAAAGAAAGAAAGAAAGAAAGAAAGAAAGAAAGAAAGAAAGAAAGAAAGAAAGAAAGAAAGGTGTCCATAATGGAGTCAGAGGAAGATTCAGATTGAGGTGGTCATGGGTCTTCACCTCTCAGCCTGAGGGAATCCAGGCAGTTAACAAACTACCAATATAAGGAGAAGCCTGTTAAAACTTTTTTTCTTGGGTATCAGAGATTGAACTCAGGACCTTTCACTTGCTAGGCAAGTGCTTATTCTACTGAGCTATCTCCCTTCAGGCCGAAAAGTGTCACAGTTGTTGAATGGCAGTCTGAGATACTTCCAGAAGTTCTACCAAAGGCCCTCAATGGACACTAGGTATTTTCATCTTAAACTTTTAATAGATGCTCATGCAGATGTGTCAGTAGTTACACAGCTAGTGGGCCCACTTGCAAACTGGAAAGGACTTAGTATTTTCCATAGTCCTGTAATTCATGTGCCCCCAGTATTAAGAGTTAGCTGGCTTATTTGCAATAATATCCAATTGCCATGGAAGATAAAGGGATTAAATCCCATGTTTAAGAGATCTCTGCTAATGGACTTACAAACACTTCTGACTAGTCTTTATAATTACAAATTTTAAAAGGTTATTACAAAGGATCTTTTTATACAATAGAGTACTACTTGTTCATAAAGAAGGATAAACTTGAGGCATTTTTAGGTGAATGCATGCACCTTGAGTTCATGCTTTTAAGTGAAAGAAATCAGACAATTTATGTACCACATTGTTACTCCACTATGAAAAATTAAGTGCAAATAAGCACCAAATGTATAATAGGTGTTGTGAAATAGAAAGAAAATGCACCAAAGGGAAAGGGAACTGGGAAGATTGGAGGAGGGAAACAAGGAAAGAAAAAAAAATTAGAAAGGGAAAAATTGGAAACAAACTTTTGTAAATAAGAAAGGGAAAAGATGTTGAAGGGAGGGTAGAGTAATAGTCAAAAAAGAGGAATCAAGATATATCATGCATGCATATAATCCCTCTGATAAATGTGATCAATACACATATCTAAAATGTACCAATAAAGTTAATTAATTTTAAATGATGGTCATATTTCGCCAAAACCCTTTAAGTATGGGATGATATTTTTGTATTTTATCCTGCTAAAATAATGAAAAAAGTCAATTAAGTTCTAAATATTGAAAGAAACTAAGCTTCTTAGATAGGTCTCCTTGTTAAATTGTGTTCATTAAATTTTAAATACATTATTGGATTTAGTTTTGTTAATATTTGACTTAGATTTTGTTCCTATGTTCAGAGAAGTTTCTGATATGCCACTGAAGTTTTCTGTAATAACCTTGAATATATTTTCCTGTGTAATTTTCTTTCCTTGAGATTTTTGGAAGCTTTTAAAATTATAGGATTTGCTTGATTCTTATTCATAAGTTCTTGAAATATTGATTTCAATCTCTTTTGAAACACAAGACTTTTTTAAAGAATCATGTTCCATATTTTCTATGCTCTAAATCTAAGTTTAATATAATGTGAAAGGGAGAACATATTTGAAAGAATATTTTGGAACTGATCTTTGATTGCATGTATCTATGGTGATGATCATTTATAGGTACATTTTCAACAGAATCCAGAGTAAAACATGTGACAAAAACATTAAAAGTTGCAAAATATTTTACAAATTCATGTAGAAAATAATTGTTTTGTAATTTTTAAAGTATTGATAAGGACAAAGACAATTTTGGGGGGGGTACCGGGAATTGAACTCAGGGCCTTCCTTATGCTTGCCAGACAAGAGCTTAGTCTACTGAGCTATCTCCCCAACCTGACAAAATATTACTTACTGTAAAAGAACTTTTGTGTTCAAAATGTTTCAAACCAAATATGTCAATAGTTGGCACTGTCCCTTTTGCTTCTGTGAAAGACTTGGACCACAGGTACAAGCCATACCCAGCCAGTTACTGTAAAACCCTCACCCTTTCTGATAAGTGGTGTAAAATTGACTTCCTGTAGTACCTCAGACCTCAGCTTAGACACAGCTCCTTTTAGTCCATCAGCATAATAAAGCCTGGTTCCCCCACTTCTTTGAATGGCATCTTAATTCTTTGCCACTAATAAAACTAAAATTGTTGCATAATTACAAAATAAGATGTATGGATATTAAATTATGGGTTACTTCTCAGTTATGAATAAACATTTTAAAAATAATTTACTGCTTTGTTTGATTAAACTACACGTTTTTACACTGAAATCTGGTCACTTGATTCAATCCAGATTTAATTTCATGTTGCCTGTCTTCCATATGGATATGTTTTGAAAAATGTAAAATTATGAGCAGCTTACTTTTGAGAAGTTTTGAAAGTCAAAAAGACTAATATAAACACATTATATCAAAATCATAACTAAGTAAAACTAGTGTTTCATCACTTTGTAATTGTTATTGCAGTTGTGTTTATAGTTTTCTTAGAAATATTTATCTCTATCCAGAAGGGAAAGAGAATAAACCTTCAAAGGACTATTTTCAACACTTCACTTATGCCTACTACATACAGATTTTTTCTGTCATATTTCATAAATTCTAGATGATTTGGAAATTTAAACAATAAAACTCACAATTTTAAAATGTAAGATGCTTTTCTTTTGCACATACTCACATACCCTACTCTACTGCTGAGCTTCTCGTTGTTCAGGAGTTAGGTCATTTAAAATTGCATTTTCCCAGTTTGTTCCTGCTTCTCTTTTCAACTATGCCACATAAGTCTCATATTTAAGTGGATGCCACTTGAAGGTACACTTATAAGCAAAAACCATGACATTTGTTGAGGGGCTGGAGAGATGGCTCAGTGGTCTAAAGCACCTACTTAGAACAAGCTTAGCAAAGCATCAGGGACCGCGGTTCAATCCCCCAGCACCACATGCCAGCCAGCCCCTCCCCCTGGTGGGCTGAGCTGGCCACACACACACACCACTCTCTCTCTCTCTCTCTCTCTCTCTCTCTCTCTCTCTCTCTCTCTCAAATAAATAAAAAAAAAAAGAAAGTATCTAAAATTTCATTCTGAGCACAGTAAAAATCATGTAGAGGTGGTGTGTACACATTCCTTGAATTTGTTTCTGAATAACTATTAAAACATATTTCTTGGAATAATGACTTAAGATAATATATTTTTACTTTCTTATTTTTAGAAACTAATATGAAAATATTATTTTATGTATAATATTACTGGAAATATTATTGGAAAAAAGATTATAAATATCAATCACTGGTGGCCTATGATGGTATCTTACATTTTTTGAAATAATAAGAAATATTGTTTAGGCATACAATAATATCTATGCATATCTATGCAAATACATATGTATGTTAAGAAGTAAAAGAAACAATACATTGTAAACAACAACAGCAACAACAAAAAAAAAAAAAAAACAAAAAAAAACGCATGAGGAACATTTCCATATGTGTAGAATAGACCATTTTTTTTAGCATCTCAAAATTTGGCTCCAGATGTTATTATTATTATATTTTTAATGCATTTAGTACCAGGTCTACAGGGTCTTACTATACAGATCAGACTCGTAGTGAGAGGCTATTTTCAGGCTCCCAAGTGCTGGGATTACAGGCTGTCGCTACCATGCTCAGTCTCAAATGCCGCCCCAGTGCCCCCTGGGCAGGGCTGGTGCTGCACACTGGGGATCGAAACCTGGTCTGCATCTACCCAAGCAGGCACTTTAATCTTCTGAGCTATCTGGCTGGCTCTTCCAGATATTATTATTATCATATGTCCATATTTATCTTATCCAGGTTCTTCTTTCCTTTTTGTTGCATTTAAAATCTAATAAACACTGTTTTAAAAACTGATTAGTAATAATGAATGTCAGCTTGTTTGTATTTTCTGTTCCTGCCAACGTATTTTCATATTGATCCTTTTATTTCATTTTTCACAGAATTATTTACATGACAATATTGTAGTATGATGTTGTCCTTCAAGAGATGGCTGGAGGACACTATTTCTGACAAGAAAAAGATTTTAAAACTATCTTGAATAACATTGTTATCATTAAAGTAACTTTTACAAATTATCCAGTAACACAAAACACAATTCTAGTAAGGAATTTTAAACATCAATAATAGCATAGAAATTAAGTCTTTCTAAGCTAGAAACACAAATCAGAACAGAGGCAACAAGTATATAGGTATGATAGGCTATTTCAGTATCTAAAATTTAGAGACAGTAAACAATTTTATAGATCCAACTCTCAACAGAAAGCAAGCCTGAATTAAATGATGGATATAAGAAAAAAAAAACAGAATTGAGGGCAGTGCAAAATTGCAGTTAGATAATTGAGTAGAAATCTGTGTAGTTCTTTTATGTCTTCATGCAAGAAAACAAGCATCCATATAATGGTTACATAAAATTGAATAAAGTAATTTTCTATGATGATCTTGCAATTGATGACAGTTTAAATAGGGTGATGGAGTTAGACATTCTGCCTTTTATTGAAAACAAAATCAGTTTGTTTTAAAACAACACATCTATAAATACAAGCCAAAACCACAATTTTGTTTGTAAATCGTTTTTCTACATTTGAATGAATAACAACTCTCTGAAAGACATTGTAAAAGGAAGAGAGTTTCTATATCATCCCAGGTTTCAATGTCAGTATTTCAGACTTGTCACCTGTTTAATGCAATATGGTCAATATTTTAATTTATGGATAATGTACTAGGTATAGGTTGTCTCAAATATCAGTCAGGTATGTTATTATTTGAAAACTTTGCTGGAACCCTAGATTTGTTTTTCACTAGGTGTTGGATCTGCTTCTGATTCAGTCCCTTTGCCTTAGAAAAAAGTCCTTATTTTCTTTTATCCTTTTGTGCATTTGATACACGGTCTCACTATGCAGATTTTACTAAGTCCTCAGTTTCTTGCTCTGTATCCTTCCTTTAGGATGCTTGATATTTCCGTAACCTGGCAGCTGACAGAGTCCAGACTGCGTTTGCTCAGAGAGTGATAAGTGACAGAGGCTCCAGGTCTTTTATGACTTTCCTGGAACACATCATGATGGTCTCCACTATATATATTAGAAACCTGGGATTGAGCTCAGGCCCTTGCGCTTGCCAGCAAAGTGCTTATTCCACTGAGCCATCTCCCTGCCCCCATATATTTTGTTATATAAATAAGCAAATGAAGAAGTCCAGAATACAGTCAAAGAAGGGGAATTACCTTATAGTTTCTAAGGAGGAAATATGTAAAGAAGAGAAGACATATTTTAAAATTATGACAAGAAAAGAATGTAGTGAAATTGCAACATGCAAGAAATAGGTCCAGTGCTTACATACAGCCTGTGAGAACCAGAATGGAGATGCTTGAGTGATTACATATGATTACTGAACTACTTTTAAAGAGGTTTTAGATGACCAACCTCCTGTTTTATTTCACAGTAGTATTCAAAAAGCCTCAAAGATTGTTTAGAAAATAAAATATTGTGTGAGGTGTGAAATGATAATTGATTTCAGTAGTCAAAAAATCAAAAGATCTTTGCTACAAAAATGGACATGTCTAACATGAACGTTTGATCACTGATGTACAACAGAAGTCCTTATGATATGTTCCTTAAGTTATTCTATAGAAACCATGTAATTTACTAGAAATATATGGAATTCAACCTTTTGTGTGAAAATGTAATTAGTTTTATATGGATTCTTAATAGATTCAAGTCAGCAGATGCCTACCCTTATTAGGTCTTTTCTCCAAGTCATAATAAATATGTTTTCTTGGAGTTATGTAATGAAATATGATTAAATTCATAGAAAATTAAAACAGTCATAATCCAGGAATTTTAGTTAGACATATACACATAGAATTATTCTTAGAGTGATACTCAGGCCAAAACACGAAACATTTTACAGAAAGGAGGGAAAATGGCCACTTGCATTTGATTATACTATGTGAAATATGCATCCTAAAATTTATGTTCTTTGATTGTTACATCAAAACAAGTTAATAGTAACTCATCACAAAATAAGAGGACTTAATGAATAAAGGGAGTTGTTCTAATAGTGTTTGTAAATAAGATATCAAGTCCACATCATGTACAGCAATTAACCACTTGGAAGAATATATGCAATGTGTTAATTATTGAAACTGTCCTACCAATTTGGTTTGAAACTGTCTCATTGCTATTTGTTTCTCAATAAAATTATGGAAAAAGAGGAATTAAAAATACGTCTAGTGGGGCCGGGGAGATGGCTCAGTGGAATAAGTGCTTCCTTGGCAAGCGCAAGGGCCTGAGTTCAATCCCCGGTTCTGAAAAAAAAAAAAAAAAAAAATGTCTAGAAGGTATATCAAGAGAAGTGTTTCTTTAAAAAACTGAATGAAAAGCAACTGCGATTATTTGCATTGTCAGCAAGGTTGCTGACAGAAAATTTCCATGGGCCAGGATTTCAGGTAGAAGACAATATCTCAGTTCATGTCCCTGTGTGCACACTCAAGTGAGAGAAGTTAGAAAGGTGATATGGTTCAGAAAGGTAATAGATTTGGGGATAAACACACTGCATTAGACCATAATCTACTATTGTGATAATCAAATATGCTTCATAGGCCAAAGGATTCACAGCATCCTCTTGATATGAGCAATGGCTCCTACACACAACTCCTGGTTAAGCTGAATTTTTTTAAAAAGTCTGCAAATATTGTGATTCCAGTCTTGATTCTGCTAAATCCTTTGACATATCTATGGCAATTTAAATTCCCAATGCCAAGAATTTGAATAATGAGAACTTATTAAAACCAACTGACTCTATTTAAGTTTCCTAATCAATTCACACATACTTTAGGATACTTACTTACTGCAGTAAACTTCTTGGGTGTTTCTTATGTTGTAATTTTAGTGAAAGCTTTAAAAACTGATAAAAGCTTATTTTCAAGCATAATTTATGCTTTTTATTTTATTTGCACCTGGCTACACCTTCTGTAATGGTTCATACATTGTGTCTACTTGAGAATTGGGAAACTCAAAATCTTAACCAAGTGACTCATCAGGGACCAGAATCCTCACTTTGCAAACATCCTGAGCCTGCTTACAATATAAGGGAGGAAAGAGGCTTTGCTCTCTTCCCTTTCGCTCTTGTTGCTTTGCCATCTTCTGCCACCTTGAAAAGCTGCCCCATGACTTGCTGTCCAGCCTTCGAGTCAGCGGATCATGGACTGAAACCTACATAAACTATGAGCTAAATAAGCCTTTCCTTCCTTAAATTTGAGTGTTGAGTATTTTGTCTCAGCAAGAAGAAAAATTTATCTGTGATACCTTCCATAAGTGTCTGGGAGTGTAAGTAGTCTTTTATTTCTCAAAGTGATAAAAGCAGGGGTAATTTCAGTTTTAGCGATTTTTGGATTTAGATTTCCTTGTTAGTAGGATTCTGGATTTTTTTCTTCAAAAATCATTTCCTTGTAATAAATTTACACTTTGTCTTATATAATTATCCAACCTGGTTTATACTCATGTCATAAGCTTCTCACCTTCACTCTGTAAACAAAGGTCATTCCTAGGAAACCAAAAAGAGAATGAACTATCTTTTGCCCTCCATCTTGCCTTACCAGTGCTCATTCTGTATGGGTATGGAGTGCTTCCTGTGTTTGAGGACAGAAATTTTCTTCATAAGCATTACTGATAGTTCAAATTACTGAAAAAGCAACAAAGCCAGATATTTAAAATATTTGTTTATTCATTTATGGATGAAACCATAGTTTCATTTACAAATTCGATTTTAAAAATAACATTTTGCTTCATATCACATACTTGAAGTACCATGTATGTAATACACATATGTGTAGTTACGTGGGCATAGGTACACACAAGCACACAATGTACACACCACCATCTGTATTTGTCTATTAAACTATACAAAGAATACAAGAAGACACAAGAGAAATGTTTCCTTCCAGTTATACAGGTAAATTATTCATTATTATTGAAGAAGAAATGTCTAGGTGTTTGTAATACAAACCCAATGTTATAGAAAAAAGAAAAAATCTGCTCTCTGGAAGTTCTGAAATCACAAAGTCAGTTTTGGTATTTATGTACTTGAGCCTCATGCACTTCTGTTTCATTAGTACTATGGAAAATGTAAGGTTCCTTCCTCTGCGTGAAAGAGAAGTAGGTGAAAAACAAGAAATCCTTTATTACCAGGAAAGCAAGCATGGCCAGAAGAGAAACGGACACCCTCGAAGTGGAGACGGAGGTTGGACCTTTCTTTTATGGAATTGGGCTAGCGGCCGAGTATACACTGACAACATGAGCGGACTAGGGGAAGCTTGGCAAGTGAAAATCCAAAAAGGAAGTTCCTGGTTAACCAGGGAGAGGGAATGGAAGACAGTCTAGGAGTAGCTCCTCATCGCTGGTTCTGGGATTCCCAATGCAGTGCTGACTCAGAACCGTGATGTCCAAGTATAACACTGCATGGGCGCAGATCCATCAGAAAGTATTGCTGGACGACCCAGGCGGCGGGATCCTGCACAGACCCAGAGCGCATGCCCGGGGAGTGAGTGAGACAACCCGGCCTGAGGGATCCTGAACAGACCCAGAGCACAGGCCCGGCGAGTGAGTGAGATGATCTGGGGCCGGGAATCCTCATTCCACCCAGGCTGCAGGCCCAGCATGGAACCCTTCAGCAGAACTCCCTGAAAAGAGGCTAGAGGCAAGACCCACCCAGCTGATTCAGGAGCAGAAGATCTTGCCAGAGTGACACAAAGGGTTCAACTCTAAAAAGAAGTGGAGCACAGCAGCCAGATCCAAACAACACCCACCTGGAGGAATCGGAACTTCATAGATCCGGACCTGGTGCTAAGGTAATAACTCTATCTAAGCTCTACACCAAAGGTCAGAAGGCAGTGGTGTACAAAATGACAAAGAGAAGGAACAAAATGCAGTCTCAGGCCCTGAGTACACCCAGTACAACTGCAGAAGACACTAGCACTGAGGAAACTGAAAATCACATGCCAGACATCTCTGAAATAATAGTGTTGACAGTAAAGAATCAACTGCAGAAAAGTATAGAAGAAATCAGATCAGAAATAATTTCGAAACTAAAAAATGCAGTGGTAAATATAATCAAAGAAGTACTAAGTGCTTCTAAAGAATACACTGATAAAAAAAATAGAGGAGAATATAAAAATGATGGAACCCCTGAATAAACAACTTAGGAAAGAAATAGAATCTGTCAAACAGGTTCAAAGTGATATACAGGAATTTAAAACCTCAATCGCAAGCTGGCAAAACCGTTTGCGTGAAAGTGAAAATAGACTTTCTGACCTGAAAGACACCATTGCAGCTAGTGAGTGAAAAAGTAAGAAAAGATCTCTTAAAAACAGCTAGGATGCAGGAAAAAATAATTCAATACCTGCAAGACGATGCAAAAATGAACAATGTGAGGCTAATAGGCATCAATGAGGAGGAAGGAGCCAATACAAATGATATAAAAAGAATATGGGCAGAAGTAATAGCAGAAAACTTCCCAAATATGGGGCAACAATCTGACATTCACACAACTGAAGCATATAGAACTCCAAATAATATCAATCCAATGAGAACCACACCCAGACATATAATAATCAAGATTCCAGAAATTCAGCATAGGAACAGTGTACTAAAAGCCACTAGAGAAAAGAAACAGATCACATTTAAAGGAAAACCCATCAGAATAATGGCAGATTTTTCTTCACAAACCATCAAGTCAAGAAGAGCATGGAGCAAAGTACTTAAACTCTTGCGAGAAAACAAATTCCAACCCAGACTGATATATCCTGCAAAACTATCTTTCAAATATAATGGAGAAGTGAAATATTTCCATGACAAAGAACAACTGAAGAATTTCATGATGACAAAGCCAAACCTACACAGACTACTAAATGAGGTTCTAGAGAGGGAACAAATTGATCACAGCCCCATGAATGAGAATGGAAAGAACCCACCAAAGAGGGCAAACAATTAAACAGAGGAGAATAAGAGGTTTACAATAGTAGTCTTTTAGTTGTTCTTTTGTGCTCAGCAGCAAAATATTTCCATCAGCACACTCTACAAATGGACTTCTCTTCCACCCTATGGGTCATGATTCCACCTGAGTCTACAGGGTGGATTTCAAAGAAATAGCTATAGCTCAGTTCCACAAGTGATGCCTAGCCACCAGTAACTGTCACGGTCATTATGCATGTCCACAACACACTAGAACTTTGTGTGATATCCTATCCTCAAACGGTTAGAAGTACTGGTCATTTTCTTGTCATTCCAGTATTTATCTTATGCTTTACTCTTAGTACTTCTTTGCTATCATGAAAACTTTTTCTTAGTTCAATTGTTTTGAAACATTTAATTTTCTGAATATTGCTTAATCTTAATTTTTGTTCTAAAATCTACACTGTATCTTTGATTAAAATTTATTTAAAAGACATTATATGATATCTTTTCCTAGCATTAGAAACTTTAAAAAGCATATTTCCATTTTCTGTTGACTTTAAAAAAAAGAGGTTTGTACCTATGTTATTTGCTTATTATTTTTTGCCTATATCTTGTAATATGAGAAATTACTTTGGCAGTAACAATACACAATGTACTAACAATTGTTTCTCTCCTAAAATCTTGTTTTGAGATTTTTGTACCATTGTTTTTATTTTTTTTTTCTTTAAAATAAAAATAACTGATGTCAAGAAAAAAAAAAGAAAGTATTGCTCTATCTTTACTGGCTGAATATGTATCTATCTATCTATCCATATGTCTAGCCATTCCCTCTCCTTTTCTCTCCACCCATACATCCATGTTCCATCTATCTGTCCATCTACGTATGTATAATATATACATTAAAACTTTAAATGAGACAAAACAGCCTACTGTAGTATAAAGAACATTAAGCATTTATATCCAGAAAATCTAAAACTGAAATTTTCCTCATCCTAAAAGAATAACTATAAATCTCATTAATAATTCATCAGTATATAAATCTAGAATCTGTGCTTAATATACAATATTATTCAAAATATTTTACTATCTGATTCAACATTTGTAACATGCATAAAATTTAAAGTAACTTCCTTTCAATATGTTGGATTCACATCACAGAGGATTTAGCAGGGAAATTTATAAAATTTGTAAATGTATATGTGAACTAGGGAGAAAAGTACAAGTCACATTCACAGTCATTTCTGTAACTCTTAATAGGCCAGTATGTGTATTAGTTCCCTAAGACGTTATGAATTGGAATGCTGTGAGCTATCAGACCTTATCTTACTGTCCAGTTTAGGATGCTTAGCACTGGGAAATATGCCTGTGGATTTTCTGGGTTCATAGCTCCTGCCTCTTTGAAATCAGCAATTTAGGTACCCATTAAGGTCACAATCAGTGGGTGCAGTTAATATTGTATCCTGCTTTGCCTGTTATTTTATCAGGACATAGAGGCTAACAGGAAAAAAAATTTCCTTGTTTTAAGTGAAAACAATTTGGCAGCGTTTAGCAGATGCATTTCTCTTTTATGTAAACAAAGAAACAAGATCTATAAGCTTGGAAAACCAAGATTTACAAGCAAGTTATTAAGTACAATCATAAGAAATAATCTCTTCCCAGTATGTGGGAAAGTTATAGAGATGAAAGGGTGGGAATACCAAAGGCTTTTTCTTCAGAGCACAGTAAATATTTTGCCAGACAGCAACAACTCTTGCATATTTTGTTTCCTTTCTGTTTAATGAGTTGTATGAAGGTGATTCCATGCAAAAGCATCGTCCTCTGATGGAAGATGAATACTCTGTAGTACATGTCTATATTTTGATCAAAGAAAATGTTGTATGGAATACCATGTAAATCTAAACAGCTTTACTGAACACTATAAATGGTTGTGAAGAAAGAAGCCTGAAAGAGTTGTCCTAATGTCCAAATCTAGATGTTTTCTCAATAAAAACAATTTGCTTCTTTCACTATGGGGAAATAACCTATACAAGTAAAGTTACTACTGGATAAAATTCATCTTTATTGTGCTAGTTTCTACAACACTAATAGTGGAATCTATGAGTAAGACAATCATGTAGCTGGATATCATTTGTTTTTCTATTTACTCATTGATCAACCATTAGGAGAATATTCAGACTTATATGACAAGAAATCTTTTTTAAAATAATTTTATTGAGAAAAGAAAAGCAATGAGACAATTTCAAAACTGATTACTAGCAAAGTCTCAATCGTTAATACATTGCTTATTTTTGTCTTAGTGGTTTTTCATTATACAAGATGCAGACATGATAGTCTGTCCACAAACACTATTAGAATAAATTTCTCTATTCATTGAATTAAGAGAATGCAGCTGCATATCTATCCTAACTTTTAAATAGAAAGATACAAAAGGTTGTTCATTTGTATCCCCCTTTTTTGTTTAGTTTTGTCAGAGAAGGGTATTCCTTTGTCATTTAATATTGTAGGTACATGAATTCAGAAAAATATTCCAATATAGTCCTGTAGTACATAATAGTAGTGGGTTTTCCATAAGACTGGAAATGTCAGAAGTTGTTCACCTGAGCCTTTTTACAGCTCAGCATATTAATAGGGATTTACTTTTTATACTTCATTCTTATACTTTTCTTCTGGATGGTTAAGATCAAGATAAAGCAAGACCCATATAACAAGAAATATAGCTTTTGTATCTGGTATGATCAGACAAATCCCTTCAGGATTTATCCTGAACCACTGTACCACAGTTTGTAGATTCTTTGTCAATGTCAGCCATATGAATGAGTCACGGCCATTGCTTAACTATGTGGCTCTTTGTGAAAGCCTGAGAGAAAGTTTTCTCTTCATGTGACTCTTCTTAGGTACACTCTACATCATTGATCACTTTCCTCTGTGGCCCCATAATCTCCTTGATGAGAAAATTTGGAACACAACTGAGTTACATGATGTTACAGTATGGGTTCTCCTATGAGAAGAAATCTTGAGCATTTTATTGTTTAAAACCTATAGTTGGAAACTGGGTAAGCAATTATGTAAAAGAAAATGTTCTCACACTCATTGAATTATACATATATAATTTTCTCAAAACTCCCTGTAGTGAAATCTTTGGTTTTTCAACTTATGCATTTAATTGCTCAGACAAAGCATTAACTATTACTACAAATGAATGTGAGTGTCTAATTAGTTATTTTCTAACCAATAGAGCATAAATTCCTAAATGCTATGCTTTGTATTGATTTCACCCTTGTAGCAGAAATTAATTAAACTCAGCTAATGAAAAATTTATCAAGTCAAAAAAGAAAAAAAATATCAAGTCAGTAGTTATTATCTCATGAACAACAAAAAATATATTTTATATAAACACATTTCTTTTCAGACTGTGGACTTATATCCTGGCTTATCATGGACTCTTGGGTGTCTTATTTCTTGTACTTTTGATAGAAATTGGCATCTGCATCTCTATTATGTCCTCAGAGTAGCACTAGAGCTTTCAGTGTAACTACCCTTTCCCAGTACCTAACATTACATGGAGAATTCACTTCCAACCTTTATTCCACAAGGTACTTCTAGATTCATATGCGGCACCCAAAGATTCAGATTTATAGACAAGAATTACTTAGGGTAGTTTTTTTTCGTTTTTGAATGAATATATTTTTCTCTATAGCTTTGGCTCCCAGGCATTATGAATTTGTAGGCATTTTGAATAAATAAGCAATCAGCTTATTTTAAAAATAAATTTTGTCTTACGTTTATGATTTGGAACTGTGAGTAATGCATATGTAATAGTCTAGTTCTTTTCAGCAATGTGAACATAAATTGCCTTTCTAACATGGTTCTAATTATTGTTATTTTCTTCTATTATTTATTTTATTTTTTACATTTTAATAATTTTATTGAGAAAGAAGTGGCAATGAGATAGTTTTAAAACAGGTTAGTTTGCAGTTTACAATAATTAATACACTGCATATTGTTGTGTTTTAGTAGTTGTTCCTAGTACAAGATGCAAACATGACATCTTGTCTGAGCACTATTAGTTCACAACCTTTTTCTCATCTAACTAGGAGAAAGTAGCTGTATGCTATTCTGTATATACAGATATATTTTTCCCACTACAAAATGGTCCATTTATGTTACTTTTAATTCAAGCTTTTTAAATTCCAATGAGATGACACTAATTCTAAAAATGACAACATTCCACAAAGCATGATAAAGCCTTCCTTCACACACAAATCTTTGCAAACCAGGCTTCATGAAACAACTGCACTTTTAATAAAAACATGGAAAATTTTTGAATAACTTTTACGACTACCATAGTTAATGATAAATTTATGCCTTTTTATGATTCCTAGATTTTCATGGGATTCACTTTCTGGTGTGTGTCTGTAAATATTTATGGAAAATATTCACATTTGAATCAGTAGACCGAGTAAAGAACACCCCCAGTCATTGGCTCAGGTGTGCAGCCTTTAATCAGTTTCTGGCTACACCAACAAAGAGTAGAGAAAAGGATAACTTGTGTGCACTGCTGTATTGCTTGAGCTGAGATTTTCATCAGAAGGAGACTTAGAGCATCCTGTCTACTCATTTGCAGATCTGTGAGATGTTGTTCATCTATTCTTTCCTCTTATGTGGAGAAAGCAGACTAGTATACAGTAGAAAAGATGAATTTACAGAAAACAACCAAAATAATCAAATGTTTGTGTTCATTTGTGTGTATATACAATTTCTCTGTGTCATTTATCTAACTCATATATGCACACACAATGCTTTTCTCAAAAATTAGACATCTATTTGATCTAATTTTCTTATCTGCACATGAAGATGGTATAATAAATTGAATACATAAATAAAGAAGAAAATTTAAATTATATCAAGTTAGTATTCTGTGTTCACCATAATGTAAATAAAATACCCAAAGCATGAAACAAGGGCACATGCCTGTATTCCCAGCACTTGGGAGGCTGAGGCAGGAGGATTTTTACAATATCAAGACTATCCTGGCTACAAAGTGAGCTCAAGGTCAGCATGAACTGCTTAGCAAGACCTTGTATCAAAAAGAAAGAAAGAAAAAAAAAGATCATCAGGTTTTAAACATGAGGTTAATTAGCAGATAAATACAAGTTAATACTTTTAATTATGGTTTATTCATTGCATAAGTTAACAGGTAGTAATAAAATAAAATGTTCAATGAATATTTAGTAATGTAGGAATATTCAGGTTTTTTTTTTTTTTTTTCGGTACCGGGGATCGAACTCAGGACCTTGTGCTTGCCAGGCAGGCACTTATGTGGCTGAGCTATCTCCCCAGCCCTAATTTGGGGATGTTAACACTATAATATTAAGCATAATAAAAGTAAAATTATTATAAAATATAGAATATTGTACATATACTTTTTCAAAATATTATAATTTATATTCCGCATTGGACAGTGAAAACTGAGATGTTTTACATTCTTATTCCATAATATACCTGTAAGATCATCAGTATAAATCAACTAACTGGGAAAATATATACTGACTGAAATTTTTACAGTTTGTACATATAAAATACATTTATTCTTATATATGATGATGTAATAATTCACAATCTATAGTTTTTTCTAAAATTGAGTTTATTGTTGCTGCATGCAAAAAAACTGTAGCATGTAGATGATTCTGACAGTCAATAATATTATAAAGCATAAATAAAAATTAGTAATGCATGCATATAAATTATGCATGCATTACTAATTTTTATTGTGGACAAATGGCTAGTGGAGAGATGGTAGAATATCCCAACTTCTCTCCTTTAGCTTTTCTTACAGAAAATTTGGGTACCGGGAATCATTTTGATTGTTTTAAAGGTATCTTGAAAAACTGGGATTAAGTTTCAAAGAATCAGAATCCCTACTTTCAGGTTGTGTGTGGGTTCCAGGAATCAAATTCAGTACCTCACGCTTGCCAGGCAGGCACTGTGCCGCTGAGTTAAATTCCCAGCCAGCAGATTTGAAGGTCGACTTGTCTTCCCCTTTTCAGAGTTAAGCTACACAGTCTGTTTCTCTCCATGAAGAAAGAGGTGTTCATGTGTCTGACTCTCACCTGTCAGGCAGATCATAGAGAAAGCGTGGTGAAGGTGACCCTTCCTCTTCTCTTTCCCCTTCCATTTTAGAAGTTCAAGTTTCCAGCCTTGTAATTCATTTCGTTTTGTTCTTCTGAGACAGGGTCTTTCTGTGATTTTTTAGGCTACCTTGGACTCTCTATGTAATCTCTATGTAATCTCAAACTCTCAGAGATCTTCTTTCCTCTCTCCAGAGTGCCGTCAGGGCAGGCACACACCCCCACATCTGGCTAGCAGGCTTGTATTTTCTTCAGAAAGATACCTTCTTTGATTTCTTTCTTTAATTTCATAGAGGAAATGGCAACAATGGTCATTAAAGAAAAATTATCAGCTAGATAATATTTTTCTTTGAAAACAACATAAATATGCTGTGAATGAAGGAATTAAGTCAAAAAAACAAAATCAAACAAAACAAAAATCCAAATATCCTCTATAATGATTTTGGCAGTAATTGAGTAGAACCTTAATAAATGCGATGTGTACAGATTCTAAAATTTTCTTAACAATGTCTTGCTTTTCATATTATTGTTTCCATCTTACATTTTAATTAAATTGCCAACACTTACATATATTTCTTCTGTAAATTTCTGTTCAGCCCTCAGGTAGAGAAGATCAAATGAGTGTGTCAGCAAGCTCAGTGCAGAGGGAATCTTGAGCGGAAAGTCTGCTGAGCTGAGAGGGAAGGAAGGCATCATGGCCCCGGGGAAGGGCACAGGCAGAGGGCCGCGCGGTGAGGCGGGGAAGCCCCAAGTCAGCGGCACGCACTGCCCATAGGCAGTGAGAAAGGAGGGAATAGTAACAGGCGCTGCGCAGCACTTTGGTGATAGCTTCTTTCTTGATTTAAATTAAAACATGAAACGGATTAATTGCAATTTTTTTCTATCAACCTCTTCTCCTTATCGAAAATTTCTACCACAAATTCCTACATAATGATTCTTTCCAAACAGATTATAAAACTTCTTGTCATGGCCTGTCCTTTAATTCTAAGTACCTTCAGAAAGATATCATATATAT
>NW_004524682.1:9347063-9354999 GCF_000260255.1 Octodon degus | reverse complement strand
TTCCACTGCAAAATGGTCCATTTATATCCCTTTTTTGTTTACTTTTGTCAGAGATGTGTATTCCATTGCCATTCATGTATTATAGGTGCATGAATTCAGTAGCATAATTGAATATATTCCAGTGGTGTATTATAGTATTGGGTTATCCATAAGGCTGACAGTGTCAAAAGGTATTGACTTGAATCTTTTATAGTTCAGCATATTAATATGGCTTTACTTTTTATATCTTGATTTTATACTTTTCTGCTGCATGGTTAACACCAAGATAAAGCAAGACCTATATAACAAGAAATGTAACTTCTGTATCTGACAAGATCAGTCAAATCCCCTCAGGATTTACCCTAAAAACCTGTATAGCTGTTTGTAGATCCTTTGTCATTGTCAGCCAAGTGGATGAGTCATGTCCATTGCTTGACCAATTTGCTTTGGAAGAAAGCCTGAGAGAATGTTTTCTCTCCATGTGACTCTCCTTAGACACACTCTGCAATGTCAATCGCTCTATGATATTACTTGATGGAAGAACTAAGGCAATTATTCACTAAGCATACAGATTCCAGGACTTTCTCCAAAGACAAATAAAAATGAAAAATTCTCAGACAGATTTCAAATTCTTTTCTATGCCATTTATTAAAAACTATAGTATTTCTTGTGGCGACTAAATTTCTGAGTAGAATGTAGATTTCATTTCCTAATATTACAGCTTTGCAAACATTAATTTAATATCAGTTCTCTACATATAAGCAATTAAACCAATCTAGAATTGAGTGAGATGATGTACTACAGTAATTATCTTCTTTGTCCACAAATGCTAAGTATTAAACACAGCTTATTGCGGGAACCTTGAGTCAAAGTGCTCTTCATTCCTACAACAAAAAAATTGATATAAGTCCCTTTTTAAAATAGATAAAAAAGAAAAAGAAATGTAAAGAGGCGGAGAAGAAAGGTCACAGTATTTGGCCTATTGAAAAAGGAAAACAAAAGAGTAAATAAAATGTATACTAACTAGAAATGAAAACTAACCTAAGAATAACACATACAAGGTAACAAATACAGAGAAAAGGGAAGAGAAAAGTATGCTCCTATTATTAATGGCCTCCACCAATGTAGTGGTAGCCACAATCTTGATTTGACAAGGTCTTCTTTGATGCTGATTCATGAGTTCAGTGACTCAGCACAAAATTATTAACTCAATTCTCAAACCACCTTTCGCTGGCTTTGTGAATTCCTCCTTTTCCATCAGGCTTCTCTGATTTTTCGTCAGCCACTCCTCTAGTTCTCTCACTGCTTTTTACTTTAATATCACAAAAGTTGTTCAGAGGAAACAGTTTAAGTCAGGAACACCTCCTTCTTCCACCCAGTGCACACATGTTCATAACCACCATTTCCACTCAGGTACTCAGTAGTTCTCTCCTGGAACATGCATTTTATGATTCACTTGATGGAAGATATTTTTCAATGTTAAAAATCTTCCTTTTGCATTCAGTTCAATCCTTTCTCCAACTCTGTTTAATCATTTGATGTCTTCATAAGTTCCATGAAAAGTCAAATTTCTATGTAAATGTTGACTTTATAAAATCTAATTCACCATTATATTTCTCCTCTTCCACTTTTTTCTCCCTGTAATTTTATCAAACCCTATAGTTCTTTGAAAAACAATTGCTAGTGTTCTTCATACAATTAAGAAAATAGCCTCTTTTGAAGTTCCACATTGATGCTCCATTGAAGTAACCATTGATGATTGCCAATCTATAATTTTAAGAATAAAATTAAATTAAATCTCGCATTTTGGGCCTACTTAATGATTCATGCACTAATGGATCAGCACACTTAGGGGGCAATCATGGGCTTTTGGGTACTTCAGTAAATGTGTGTGTCTCTCTTAAAATGGATCAGAGATGTTTTAAAATTTTATTAAAAATTGAAATGAAGACAAATCACAACCTCTCACTGAAGATTAATTCTGATTCTAGTTATTAATATTATAAAATACACAGAAGGTGAAGGAGAACACTGCAATGGGAAAAGGAATTTCAGAGTAATTTGCAAAATTTTAATGTCAGTACATTTTACAGTATTTCATAAACATTTAAATACAAGATAGCTTATTAAATAATAATTCTATTTTATGAAAGTCTCTTTTCACCTACTGTTTTCCTTTTTTTTGGTACCAGGGATTGAACTCAGGATCTTGCACTTGCCAGGCAAGTATTTATTCTACTGCGCTATCTATCTGGCTCTCACCTACTGTTTTGTGATTAGAACATCTATTATTATACAGTATAGATTCTACATGAAAATATGATTTAGTTTATAACTCAACCTACATTTTAGTTCCAAGATTTGAGAATGAAATTAAAGAACCTTACTCAGAAGCATACAGAAAACATGATATTTTTCAACTTCCAAATATATTTAAATATTTGTCTTTCATATGAAAATGAAAATGCAATGAACTGCACAAAAAGTATGGTAATGCACACTCAAATGAAAATATGGGCTTCTATCAGACATAAATGTTGGCATTTTTATAGTCTGATCTTTAAGGTACTTATATTTTATGCTTTAAATTATCCATAATGTTCCTTCTTTAATTTTTTCATATTCATCTGTATCTGTAAATAAATTTAAAGATTGGGTCTGGGGAGATAGCTCAGTGGAATACGTGCTTGCCTGGCAAGCTCAAGGTCTTGAGTTCAATCCCTGGTACCACCAAAAAAAAAAAAAAAAAAAAAAAAAAAAAAAAAAACATAAAAATAAAAATAAAATAAACTTAAAGGTGATGGTTATTTTTTTATTCATTTACATTAATATCCAAATGGAAACAAATTTGTTCTCTCATATCCCCAAGGAAGGAAAAAAATCAGGAAATTTCACTCAACATATTCAAAGAGCCCATACTTTCTAGCAAATGTTTCATTTGTTTTTTTCCTTTTTTTTTTTCTTTTTCCCAATGCCATCTCCCAAGAATTCATGGTTGGCAAGTGCTGCCTGTTGCCTACAAGAAATCTTCCAAGGACTGTCTTCTACCACATTGTGCATACAATAAAAAGAGCAAGTGTGTAGGGCCCATAATGAAAAAAAAAAATCTCTGTTTAAAGAACTGTCTGCTTTGAAATATTAACTGTGCCGTGAATCATGGCACAGCATGTGTGCAGCAGGCAAATGCAGTACTGGTCTTGTATTTCAAGAAATGAAGTTAGGTCAGAATTTCAAGATTATATGCACAGTCAAGCTGAAAAATGTTTTGATTAAACCACTATAAGTTTCTGTTTTCATATCTGATAAATATTATGAAAGTAATTTGCATTTTAAAAATAATTAGAAAATTGAAATAGGTTATTTTTCAGTATTATTTTAAAATGTAAGTTTATTTGTCACTGAGGATAAATATTAAGCAATTACTGACTCAGGCATATTAAAGCAAGACAAATCTTCAATACACATGACATTTGAAGAATAAAAAGCTGAAAGTCATAATAAAAGCTAAGATTATTAAAATGTGCATTTAATAGTAATTTTCTGCTCCAAATGTTTCCTAAATACTAATTTTAATATAGCAAATTATATCAGAAAAAAATACTAAATACCTACATTTATTAATAAAATAACCTTTACACTATTTCTTTGTAATAATTGATACATTTCAGAAATTAATGCTGTTCAATTTTTCGCATTAGTAATAAAATAAGTTTGTCATTTACTAATTTGAGAATTAATAAATGAATTCAGCTTGTTTTTGTGATTCATTAAGCACTAAGTAACATTGACTTCTTATTAATTTTTAGAGTATTTTTTTACAAACAGTGCAAATGTTGATATCTCCAATTCCCCAAATTAGAAATCTGTGTAGTCCTTTAATATTCCTATGTCTTTGAAATTTGATCATTTTTGTAGTTCAACTTTTTCTATAGGAATCACAAAAAGCCTGAGGCTCATGTTGAAATGTCTGTGTCTCAGTCGAGAAGTGAGGAGTCCCTCAGCAAATAGTCAGAGCTTATTTATTTATTTATTTATTTATTAAATTTTGTATCTTAGGGAAGGGTCTACAGGGTGTTCAGGGTCTCACTATTGGATCAGACTTGCACTGATTCTCCTTTTTACAACCTCCCATGAGCACCACCACGCCCAGTCTCAATTGTCACCTCAGCGCCCCCGGGGTGGGGCTGGCACAGCAGGCCTGAGGATGGAAACCCTGGCCCTTGTGCTTGCTTGCAGGTGCTTTAATCTGCTGAGCTATTTGGCCACCTTGGCTTATGTTTAAGTGGAATAACATCTAGAAACCACACTCTGCCAGTTTTATGCTTGCTCATTGCTCATTCAGTGGATCCACCGAGCTAAATTAAGCATGAATGTACGTACATACATAAACATTAGTCTTTAGATTTTTAAATATGTGAGGAGATGGGAGAAATTGAATTCATTAATTTTTATAATTCTTCCATGTGGATATTACTTGAAATTTTATGAAGTAAAAACACATTTGCATCTATATTTGTATATCTGCAAACTCAAGGAGAAGTTGTATATTTTTTATTTTAAACAGAATAAAAGGATAAAAATAACAATCAGGTTAATACCATTAGAATAGTTACTACATTGTGTACTGTTGTCTTCCCAGTAGTAATTAGAGTAGAAGATACAAGCATGATGTCTTGCTTATACAATATTAACACAAAACTTTCTTGTTAATCAACTAAGAGAAGCTGGCTGTGTAACTACGTTATCATTTGTATACATATATTTTTCCTTTCTTAGTTTCTCCTTTCTGTCATATGACTTTTCTTTAGGACAGTTTCTTCCCAGTTCAAAATGTCTATTGCACATTTCAGATCTTACTTGTTCATGTGTACAAATATGGGTCTGATTCATTTCACTTATGAGTTGCATGCACTTACCTACAAAATACTCCATTTGTCATTCTTAAAGACTGAGTAGTACTCGATTATATTTTTAAAAATACAACTTTTTAGAAATTCATTCCTTGATGAATGAGCATTTGGCTTGTTTCCAAGATTTAGTTATTACACATTGTGCTACTATAAACATGGGTGAAGATATATTTCTGTGTTGCGATTATTTTAATTCTTCTGAGAAGATGCCCAGAAGAGCAATAGCTGGATGGAACGGGACCTCTCCTCCTAGATTTTTGAGAAATCTGCACGCTGATTTTCATAGTAGTTGCAGCAGTCTACACTAGCATCGACAGTGGAGAAGAGCTTCTCTTTCTTCGCAGCTCTTTTATCATAGGTTATCAGTTGACTGGTTAATGATAGCTGTTCTCTCTGGGGTGAGATGGAATCTCAGTGCTGTTTTAATTGGCATATCTTGAATGACTAGTCATGTTTAACATATTTTATGTATTTATTTGCCATCTGTAGTTCATCTGAGAAGTGTGTATTCATCTCAGTTTCCAATTTTTGGATTGCGTCTTTTAATTTGGGGGCTTTAATTTTTTCAACTCTTTATATGTTCTAATATGATTCATTTGTTTATGGCATAACTGGCTACAATTTTTACCACTTTGAGTCATGTCTTTTTACTTTGTTAGTAATTTCTTCTGTTGTGAAAAAGCTTTAAAGTAAGATGAGATCTCTTTTGTTGATTCTTCTTGCAGTCTGTGTTTGTTCATGAAGTCTCTGTCTATACCTATGTATGTAGGAATTGAGCCTACTTTCTCTTACAGAAAATTTAGTGTTTCTACTTTAATATTTAGATCCCTGCTCCATTTTGACTTCAGTTTCATGCATTGTGATAGATACTGGCCTAGCTTTAGTATTTGGCATGTGGAAAGTCAATTTTTCCAGCACTATTATTAAAGATGCTATTTTTCTTGAAGTGAACATTTTTGGACCCTTTATCAAACATAACGTATCTGAATGTGTTTGTAGTTGTATCAGCATCTTTCTAATCTGTTCCAGTCTGTTTTTTCTGTTTGTTTGATTATTTGTTTTTCCCATACTATGTTGTTTTATCACAGTAGCTTTCTAGTATACATTTAGATCTGGGATTCTGATGCCCACTGACTTGCCTTTGTTGCCTAGTACTGCTTTTGTTATTCTATGTCATTTCTGCTTCCAAATGAATTTCATGAGCCTCCCCCCCTCGAGACTGGGCATGGTGGCACACACCTGTAATGCCTGTGCTGGAAAGGCTGAAAACTGAAGATCACTGTGAGTTTGAGCTGTGCAGGGAAACCCTGTACCAAATATTCAATAAAAATAAGAAAATAATTTCAGCTGCTGAGTATATTCCCTTGTGACAGGTGAAAAACTGGTAGTGATAATTTGATTCATTAATTAGGAGTTTCCAGGTCATACAAAATTTTAAAGAGCTGTACAGCCAATTCCACCATATACCAGAATTTAAAAATGATTGACTTTGAAAATCTTTTCTAAGAGATACATAGAAACATCTTTCATTTGGCTAATATGTCCCAAAACAAGTCATTTAGTAATATCAATTGTAGAGAATATAGCCCATACACAGCTCTCCCTCCCAAAAGCATTGTGGTGGACATTTCCCTCCCTGTGGGCTCATCAGACATTAAAAAATTAACAATAATTGACACCTCTGTGTTTTCCATTTGGGTGTGCAACACGATATCCATAACCTTCCCCCATTTTTAAGGTGCAACACCAGCACGTGGTCAGAGGTTTTCCATCAAGCCAATCCAGCCAAGATTTTTGTCCCACTAAAAATATGGAACCAAAGAAAGAGCAAGTAGTTTTCCTCCACTGACATGTTGGGCAATGCCCTGTCTTTGAAAAGCCTTAATTTAAAAATTATGTGTGATTACAAAGCTGGCATAGTAATTATACTGCAGGAAGAAATAAGAATGTGATGAGGGCTGGCCAGAAGGTTCAGCAGACTAAAGAGCCTACTAAGGCAGGTATAGGGACAGGGGGTTCGATCCCAGGTGTGTAATGCTAGCCCTACCCCCTGGATGAGCTAAGAAGGTTACTGAGACTGGGCATGGTGGCACACACCTGTAATCCCAGTGCTTGGATGGCTAAAAACAGGAGGATCACTACAAGTCCGATCTATGTAGTGGGACCCTGAGGACATATATAAAAAAGTGTGATGAAAATAAAATCTTCATTGTTTGTATGACAAAATGTGTAACAATTTTTGTTCAACACAAATAATTTAGAAACAAAACAAATATATGTTGAAGTCATTGTCTTAGTATACATTTTTAGGGATAAAGTTGCATTAGAGTATGAGGAAACATGATGTCAAAGACCAATTTTGCTGTCTGAACTTGATAGATATTTTTCAATTATTTCTGTATATTTGTTCATGTTGAGTGTATATATGATCCAGGCAGAGTTGGGTACATGGAGAATAGCACAATATAGAAAATGACTAATGTCCTACACTTAATGATTTACATATTGATATGTTAATGATAATTCATAAAGAAATATATTAATGTGAAAATGGAGTAAATATATTTTTAAAATAAAATCAATATGGTGATACAAGTACATGTACGTGTTACAGATTTATTTATACAAATAGCAGAGGACACAAGAAAATGCAGATAAATTACAACAAGATATGAAATATGGTTTTATTGATGTACAATAGAAAAGTCTGGAGTTATAGTTTGACTAGGTGTTTGGCAATAGTCCACAGGCTGCCAAGTTAGTTAGTGCAACATAAAAAGTGGGAAGTTTCTTTCTTTTTTTACTTTTCCTTCTGTCTTAGTTATTGTTTACTCTTTGCTGGGACAAATACCCTACACTCAAAATGAAGGAAGGAAAGGTTTATTTAGTTCAGAGTTACTGGAGGGTTCAGTTCATATTCTGCTGCCTCCAAGGCAAACAGAAGCAGTTCATGCGGCAAAAAACAATGAAGAGGGGCTGGAGAGATGGCTCAGTGGTCTAAAGCACCTACTTAGAACAAGCTTCGCAAAGCATCAGGGACCGCGGTT